>NW_025343208.1:0-3222 GCF_016433145.1 Gracilinanus agilis
AGAGAGAGAGAGAGATTGAGAGAGAGAGAGAGAGAGAGAGAGAGAGATTGAGAGAGAGAGAGAGAAAGAAAGAAAGAAGAGTTCTTAAAAACCTGTCATTAGACTGTAAGCTCCTTAAGGGCAGGGACTATCTTTTTGCATCCTCCATCCTTAGCATGTTCCTGGCACATTTTTCTGACTCTTAATGTCCCCATTTGGGATTTTTCTCAGCAAAGGTACTTCTTCAGTTCTTTTTACAGATGAAGAAACTGAGGCTAAGAAACAAGGTTAAGTGACTTTCCCTGAGTCACACAGCTAGTGTCTGAGGCCAAATCTGAACTCATGAAGATCAGTCTTCCTGATTCTAAGCCCAGTGCTCTATCCGATGTGCCATCTAGCTGCCCTATGTGACACATAGTAGGAGCTTAATAAATGTTTATTGATTGAATTGTGTTTGCTTAACTATCTTGGCATCAGTTTCCCCCATTGTTGAAGGAGCTCTGAACAAATCCATAATTTTTTGGTAGTTTGGGAAGCTTTCATATCATAGAGTTAGAATTGAAAAAAACCTTATAGGTCATCTCATTCAACTGCCTCATTGTTCAGAGGAGGAGACTAAGACCTATAGAATCAAGGTGATTTGGCCACTGTCCTGCAGGTCACCAGGCTTTGTGATTTCCCATCCAGTCATCTTTCTATTCTACCACAGTAGGGCATGGATAGATCTCTTTAATCTGTTTCCCCTTGATCACACAAGTATTAAATGACAAGACCAGAATCTGAAGCCAGGATCTTCTGATCTGAAATCTAATTTTCCTTTGTATTCTACTTCCTCCAAAGAGATGTGGATGCTTTTATACCAATGAAAGGCCAAATAAAGGCCCTGTTTGCTCTGCTCTCCTAGGCTGAAAACTTGCCACCACTTGCCCTTTGGTCCAGTCCCCCTCCCTCCCAGAGAGACTCAATCTCCCTCTCAGCTATAGACCAGGGGACTTTGAAGGGAGGGCAAAGAAACTCCCTCATCTAGGTCTTCATACTCAACTTCTAGCTCTACAAGGATGAGTTCCAGAAACTGGGGTGGGTTGGGGGGCTTAACCAGAGTAAAGGAGACTTAAGCAAGGAGCAGGACATGATATCTATCTTTAAGTATTCAAAGAGCTGCCATGGGGAAGAGAGTAATATTAGACTTGTTTTTCTTGGACCCAGAGGGCAAAAGTAGGAGCCATGTAGGGAATTTGTTAAGAGGCCATTTCTGCTTGATGGCAGGGAAAAACTTCCTAACAACGAGAGTCATCCAAAAATGAAATGGGCTGCTAGGGAAGATGGTGGGCTCCCCATCCCCGGAGGTCTTTAAGCAAAGGTTGGAAAATTCCCTTGTCGGGGATGTTGGAGAGGAGATTATTATTCAGACCTGGTTTGGCCCCCAATGCAGACATTCTGTGAGTGATTCAGTCTGTGAATCTCCAGGATTCAGGGAAAGGAGGCGGCAGAGAGGAAGAAGTCCCACATTTCACACACTGGAAAGAATGACTGTTTTTGCAGGGTAGGTGCTCAGGAGGTAGGATTAGATACAAAGAGGTGGGTGTCATATTTTGAAAAGATTTAGAAAATCGAGGAAGAGAGGATCAAATGTCATATTTGGACGCACCAAAGGTTCAGACCTGGCTTAGCTAGTGTAGCAGTCATTTCAGTTATGTCTGACTCTTTGTGAGTCTTTCAGGTTTTCTTGGCAGAGATATTGGAGTCGCCATTTTCTTCTCTAGCTCATTTCTCAGATGAGAAACTGAGGCAAACAGAGTTAAGTGACTTGCTCAGGATCATACAGCTAGTAAAGTGTCTAAGGTCAGGTTTGAACTCAGGAAGATGAGTCTTCCTGACTCCACTCTATCCACTGCGCCACCTAGCTGCCCCTCACTATGTGGGCTTTTGAACAAATCACTGATTCTCTCTTGGCTTCAGCTAGTCTGTTAAATGAAGGAATTACAATACATGATTTCTTAGGTCTCTTCCAGATGGAAATCCTGTGTATTACTAACTCAGAAATGAATCATCAACCATCCCCTATAGATCTTCAAAAAAGAATAAGCATGGATTTAAAGGGGAAGGACCTGGGTTCAAATAAATCCTGGCTCTGCTCCTTTCTGACTGTGTGAAATCATTTTCCCTCATTGGGTCTTAGTTTCCTCCTCTATAAAATGAGATGACCTTTGAGATTCCTCCAGCTGTGCTCTATGCTACTGACCAATCGATTCTGAATCACGTCTTCTCTGCCCATGAAAGACTTGGTTGGCTTTCATGATCTCCAACATCTCTTCTTCTTTACTCCTCCTTTCTGGACCTCAGTTTTTCCCTCTTTAAAATGAGACAGTTGGCCAAGCTGCCCTCCAATCCTGCTCCTCACTCCGTCCCCCTCTCGGAACGTCCATCTCCTCCTCTCCCCAAAGAATCCATTGGACATCCTCCTCCAAGGTCCTTCCGAGCTCTAAATCTCCAAGTCCTAAACTCCATCAAAATGCCCCCAGAATCCCAGGCGCCCTTGGCTCCTCACTCCCCCCACCCCCACCCCACTCCAGCCTTCAATCCCACCCCCAGCCCGGCCAATCCAGGCTTTGAGTGACTGACACTGATCGCGTCAAAGGGACTTGAGAACCCGGGGACTGGGGCTTCTAAAGGTTGTGGGGATGTTCTGTTGGAGGAAGCAATTATGCGGGTCCCTTTGACTGGGGCCCACATTCAAAGCCAGGACAGAAGAAAAGAGAGAGAAAAAACTCAGCTCCCCATTCACGTTGGGTTCAGTACTTTTTGCTGTCTCTTGTAGTAAGTGTTGAATATTTGTAACTTGCTTCTTCCCCCCCTCCCCACCCTCCCTCTCCCTCTTCTGTGTTCCCCCCACTGAAAGATGATAAAATGATCCCACGAAATCCCTCTCTCTTAAGGCGCCGGGCCAATGGCCAGTTCGAATACCCGGCATTAAGCTAATTCATTAAGTGCTGGCTGGAGTCTTTGTTTAGATGGAACTTGCAGCCCCATGGCTGTCAGGGAGGCTGTTAAAACGCATAATGACAGGGCATTAGAGACCCGAGAGCAATTAACAGGCTGCTTAATTAGCAAAAGGAATTAGAATTTGAGTGGCTGATCTTTGCTTAAAGACTTGTAAAAAAGCAGGAGCAGTTATCTGATTATGCATCGATCAGAGCCCAGGCCAAACCCTGCTCCTTAGGTAATTCTCTCCCCCCCCCCCCC
>NW_025343209.1:0-2073 GCF_016433145.1 Gracilinanus agilis
CTCTCTCTCTCTCTCTCCCCCCCCCCTCTCTCTCTCTCCCCTCTATCTTTTTGTCAAATGATGCCTTCTCTAGCATGGGGAGGGGAGGGGATGCCTGGGAACTTTAATATAACAAATAAGTAATATTTAAAAAGAAGCTTACAATCTAATTGGGAAGACAAAGACAATATGCAAACTATATATATGTATATATATACATATATACACACACAAAGCAAGTTACATATAGAATATAGAGAAAACATATAGAATGGGGCAGTTAGGAGGTGCAGTGGATAGTCAAGTCTCAGACATTTACTAGCTCTGTGACCCTGGGCAAGTCACCCAACCTTGTTTCCCTCAGTTTCCTCATCTGTAAAACGAGCCAGGGAAGAAAATGGCAAATTACTACAGCATCTTTGCCAAGAAAATACCAAATGAGACCATGATGATTTAGAAACCACTGAGTAACAACCAATATACAGAATAAAGAGGAAGTAATAGAGGGAAGACATTGCATTTAAGAGGGATTGAGGAAGGCTTCCCGTAGGAGATGAGATTTGATTTGAATATAGATCCTGCACAATTTAAAGCAAATTTTAAACCATTAGGTACAATCAGGGATCTTACTAACCAATCTTCAGCCTATTATTGTTTAATCAAATTCTCTTTCCAAGTTTGAGTAGAACTAGCTTCTCTTCTACCAGTAAGAGCAGGATGAGCTGGAAAGTGGTCTGGACTGAGAATTAGGACATTTGAATTCTAGATCCTGGACCTGAAGTCATTTCAGTCTGACCTCAGACAAGTCCTTGCTGTGTGACCCTGGGCAAGTCATTTAACCTTTGCTTCTATTCCTTCATCTGTAAATCAGGGATAAGAATAGCACTTATCTCCCAGAGTGTGAGGATAAAATGAGATACTATTTTTAAAGCAGTTAGCAAACCTTAAAATGCTAAATAAATGCTAGCTATTATCAAACCTTTGGCACTGTTCTAGGTGTTGGTTTGGCAGTGGAACAAATGGGATTAGGTTTCTAAGTTCCTTTCTTCCATCTCTGAAATTCTCAGATTCTCTGAGATTCTCTGAGAATCTTTCTGGGTAGCCTGAGACTGTCTGACTTTCCATCACAAGTCCTTGCTGACATCTTCACTCATGCTTTTGATTTTCTTCCTAGTGAGAGAACTCCAAGCTCCAGCTGTCTGTTTATGGTTTATCAGAGGAAAGATCCCATTCTGCCTTTCCCCATGTCTGTCTGTCCTTCTTTTAGTCCTCACTTCCTCTCAGGAGGCAGACACTGAAGAAGGGAAAAACCATAGAGCAACTTCATGAAAGCCTGAAGTTATAGTTTCCTTCAAAGTAATTTCTCTCCATTTTACCCATTTGTTCCAACTACCACCTCCTTCTCAGGTACTTGGCTACTTATTGATGATTCAGTATACTTGAATTTTCAATCAGAAAAGTGGATTGATGAGTATCAATTGGTCTCTTAGCAACTATCATTGCCACTGAATTCTAAACAAAATTGATTTTTGTTACAACCTACAAGCATCTTAGAGCATAACAACAACAACAACAACAACAACAACAACACAACAAAAAATTTTAAGAGACTTTACCAAAGTTTTAAAACTAATATATATTGGCTTTCCCACACAGAAGCTCAGGCCATATGGGAAAAGGATAATACTCTCATTTTCCTTCTCTTTCCTTTTACCTAATAGTATTTTACTAAGGTCCTTTCCAAGTATGAGATCCAATGATTCTATGAAATAAAATACCACCAGTAGGAGAAAATCATAAGTGAAATGCATCATATTTAAATCTTTTAAAAAAATTCTTTTCTATCTTAGGATTGATGCTAACAATTGGTACCAAGGCAGAGGAGTCATAAGGGGTTGGCAATTGGAGTTAAATGACTTGCTCAGGGTCACATAGCTGGGAAATGTCTGAGGTCAAATTTGAACCCAGGACCTCCCATCTCTGGGTGTGGCTCTCTAACCATGGAGCAACCTAACTGTCCCTATTTTATTAAAAATTTGAGTAGTTTAATCTACTCTATTTTTAAGTTTTAAATTTTATTTAAATTTATATATT
>NW_025343210.1:0-4902 GCF_016433145.1 Gracilinanus agilis
ACTAGTGGAAATGCGCATCGGCCATGGGTGGGGGGACTGCGGGGGGGTGGGGGTGAAGGGGATAGGAGGAGCATGAATCAGGTAACCAGGTTAAAAATGTATATTAATAAATGTTAAAAAAAACTTACAAATTTAGTGTTTGATAAAGTGTAAAATATAAATGACCTAGGAAAAAACTCTTTACTTATTGGAAGAGGCAGCTAGGTGGCTCAGTGAATTGAGAATCAGGCCCAGAAATGGTGAAGACAGTTGGAGACATCAGAATGTTCCCAGATGCCTTGAGGGCAAGAGGAAAGGTAGTTGGCCAGAGGATATAAATACCCTGACAGTCATTTGACAAGAGCCCTTTGGCTTTGACCCTTGCCCTGGAACTCTTGGCCTTAGACATCAATCTCTGATCTTGGATTGATCTGTGGATCTCTAACTGTGGGTCCTCTGATTCTCTCTGAATTCTCCCTACATATTTAGACATCTGAAACATCATTAGATATTTAGGTTATCTGGGCCCGGGTGGGAACCGGGAAGAGGAAAGAAGAAGCAGAGGGAGGTAAGAGAGGTATGTCATGATGGCTGTAGGACTGACATAACAACTGGCAATAAGAAGCTGAGAGGGATCATTGATATCTGTATCAACCAAGCAGACTGCTTTAAGCTGAGCCAGAGGAGGTGAAGAACAAGACCTCCAGCATTACTAAAACAGCCTACAGTCCTGAGGGATTAGTGACCATAGCCTTTAGTGACAGGGTCCCTATCCCCAATCCATTCCTGTTTATTTCCTTTCCCTTATTAACATCTATAGATAAAGTTTATTAAGTACCTTCCTGAGTAGTTATTACATCACAACTCTTGGGGAGGGAGCAACACAGTCAGATGAAAATGTTATCCAAGGCTAATAAGAGCCCAACATTAATAATTAATCCAACCGCAGGTGGGGCCTGGAAGGGTTACCCATCCACCTGACCTTTAGGGATCCTGCCTCGGCACTGTTATCGAGAAGGGGCAGTTATTATAACATCCATCTGAGTGATAGGACTCAGGTGTCACTGCACCAGCTATCAAGGGAATCCAAGGCACAGCTTCCCTGATTAATATACCCTATAGTAACTATAATAGTAGACAAAGATACCTTCTTTATAACATGTGTGACCCTGTGCAAGTCACTATTACCTCCACTGTTTAGCTCTTATTGCTCTTTTGCCTTGGAAGATATTATTGATTTTAAGACAGAAGGTAAGGGTTTAAAAAAAAAAAACTATTGGAAAACTGGAAAGTAGCCTGCCAAAATTAGGTGTAGACTAAACAACTTATATCATATTTCACAATACATTCTAAATGCATAAACAATTCATATATCTCGCAAAGGTATGGGTAGGAGATGTACTTTTAACCAAACAAAAGACAGAGGAAATTTCACAAGATAAACTAAACAACTGTGATGACCTGAAATCAAAAAGCTTCTACTCTGATAAAATCAATGCACCTAGGATAAAAAGAGAAGTGGTTGAAAGGGAGCAAAAAATTCTTTATATCAAATGTCTCTTAGAAGTGTTTGGTATCGATTTGCAGTGGACTTCTGGTTAAGATGGAGGCAGAGTAAGGAGGAGCTGCTCGATCACTCCTAACGGAAGCATACAGGACTCCTCAAGGTGACATAAAAACGAACCCAGATGAAAGAAGGAACCCCACAACAGGGTGCAGCATTGAAGGTACGCAGAATCTGGGCATCTCCACGCTATAAAGGGGTGAAACAGCTCTCACTAAAACGCGAGAGGAAGAAGCCCCTAAACCCCCACACACACCACACACTGCGCACAGCGCCAAGGCCAACACACAAGAGTGAAAACAGGACTGGGGCAACCAGTAAGTCACTAGCAGCCCCAGGGCTTGTACTTGTGTGCTGCAAGATGAGGGACCCCAAGTGGCTGGGGGGTGCGCACGAACTTTCCCCAAGCTTCTGCGCAGGTGAAGGCATCGCTCCAGGCTCGAATAAAGATCTCCAGTGAACAGACTTTCCCTAGAGTCTGCATGGGTGAAGACAGTGCCCTAGGCGAGAATAAAGATCTCTAAGGGAGAGACTTTCCCCCAGCCTCTGTGCAGGTGAAGGCAGTGCCCTAGGCGCGAATAAAGAATAAAGCGCAGGCTTGGACCTATAGTGAGGACCCCAAGCAGATGGGAGCGCGGCTGTGGAAGCAGCCCCTGAGACTGCTGAAGGAGCCTCGGGCAGAGGGGCAGACCGGAGACTACCAGGAGGCCTAACTCTGAGGACGAGGAGACCGGAGCCCCTGGGAGCTTAGAAAGCGCAGGTAGACCCTAAGTGTGAAGACAAAGCTGAAAAGGGGAGGGGCTAACTATGGCAAGCCATAGAGAAGCCCAGAAGAAAAAGATTATCAAGAAAAACTCTGGAACACTCGACAACTTTTACACAGAGAAAATCCTGTCAACAGAGGAGGACAAACAAGTAATCAGATCCAATCCTTACCAAAAAAATGAAAGCTGGTCACAAGCTATTGAAGAGTTCAAAAATGAGATGTTGAAGAAGATGGAAGAGATCTGGCAAGAAAATAACAGCTTAAAAGGCAGAATTTTGCAATTGGAATGTGAGGCTCAGAAATCAAATGAACTGATAAGCAAATTGAACACCAGAAATGACCAGATTGAAAAGGAAAACCAAAAGATTATAGCCAAAAACCAGTCCCTAAAGGCTAGAATTGAGCAATTAGAAGCTAATGATCTCTCAAGACAAGAAGAACAAATAAAACAAAGTCAAAAGATGGATAAAATAGAAGGAAACATGAAATATCTCAATGAGAAAGTGACAGACCAAGAAAACAGGGCTAGAAGAGACAATTTGAGAATCATTGGTCTTCCAGAAAAGGCAGAAATTAATAGAAACTTGGACTCCATACTTAAAGGAATTATTCAGCAAAACTGCCCTGAAGTTCTACAACAAGAGGGCAATATAGACATTGAAAGGATCCATAGATCACCCTCTACACTGGACACAGAAAAGTCAACACCAAGGAATATAATAGCCAAATTCAAGAGCTTTCAAGTAAAAGAAAAAATCTTACAAGAAGTCAGAAAGAGACAATTGAAATATCAAGGAGCACTAATCAGGATCACACAGGATCTGGCAGCCTCCACACTAAAAGACAGCAAGGCTTGGAATACAATATTCAGAAAGGCAAGAGAGCTGGGCCTTCAGCCACGGATCAACTACCCATCGAAACTGACTATATACTTTCAGAGGAAAGTATGGGCATTCAACAAAATTGAAGATTTCCAAGTTTTTGCACAAAAGAGACCAGGACTAAATGAAAAATTTGATACCCAACCACAAAAAAATCAAGAGAAAGATGAAAAGTTAAATAAGAAACAGAGGGAAAAGAAAGAAAACTTATAATATTTTTTAAATTTGACTCTTTAAGGGCTTAAATAAGATCTAATTATCTGTATTACTATGTGGAGAAATACTATGTATAATTCTCTGTAGTGAACTCTATTTACTATTATAATATTCACTATTATAGCAACCAGAAGAATAATTCATAGGAAGAGGATAGGATACTAAATGGTCTAAGATGACACACGGGGTGGGAAAGAGGGGGAGAATAGTAGGGGACACCAAGAAAAATCTGAGTAAATAAGAAAAATAGGATAATCTATTACACACAAAGAGGGTATGGGAAGGGGAGGGGATAAATACTATTATAAGAAGGAGAGGAAGAGAGCATTAAGAGGTAATAATCAAAACTTACTCTCAGTGTAATCAACCTGGAGAGGGAAGAGTAGCTTTATTATACATTCAGATAAAAAACTCTATCTAACCCTACTGAGAAACTCAGAAGGGATAACCAAAGGGAGCAGGGCAGTGGGGAGGTCAAAAAAGGGAGGGGAGAAGGGGGAGAGAATTCATTAGGCCTTTAAAGAACAAAAAGAGGCGAATAACAAGGGAGAGGGCAGAAAGGGAAGTCAATCAAGGGAGGGGATAAGGGATACTGGCTAAAAGCAAAACACTGCTTTAAAAGAAAATAGAAGGGGTGGGTCTAGGGGAGGATACAAAAATGTCAGTGAATGCACAACTGATAATTGTAACACTGAATGTGAATAGGATGAACTCACTCATAAAACCAAAGCAAATAGCAGAGTGGATTAGAAACCAAAATCCTACCATATGTTGTCTACAAGAAACACATATGAGGCAGGTAGACACACACAATTTTAAGGTTAAGGGCTTGAGCAAAATCTTTTGGGCGTCAAATGAAAAAAAGAAGGCAGGAGTGGCTATTATGATCTCTGACAAAGCCAAAGTAAAAATAGATATGATTAAAAAAGACAGGGAAGGTCATTACAACCTAAATAAAGGCAGTATAAACAATGAGGAAATAAAAATAACACTGCTCAATATATATGCACCAACTGGTATCGCATCCAAATTTATAAAGGAGAAAATGGCAGAGCTTAAGAAGGAAATAGATAGTAAAACCATAATAGTGGGAGATCTAAATATTCCTCTTTCAGATCTAGATAAATCAAACCAAAAAATAAATAAGAAAGAGGTAAGAGAGGTGAATGAAGTCCTAGAAAAATTAGATTTTAATTGATATGTGGAGAAAAATAAATAGGGACAAAAAGGAATACACCTTCTTTTCAGCTGCACATGGTACATTCACAAAGATTGACCATGTTATAGGACATAGAATCATTGCAAACAAATGCAAAAGAGCAGATATAATCAATGTAACCTTCTCAGATCATAATGCAATAAAAATAATAATTAGTAAGGGCACCTGGACAGGCAAATCAAAAACCAATTGGAAATTAAACAATATGATTTTCCAAAACCAATTTGTCGAAGAAGAAATCATAGAAACAATCAACAATTTCATTGAAGAGAATGAC
>NW_025343211.1:0-9319 GCF_016433145.1 Gracilinanus agilis
GAGAGAGAGAGAGAGAGAGAGAGAGAGAGAGAGAGAGAGAGATTGATTCACAGGTTCACATCCATCTTTTCATCATTTAGGATGTCCCCAGGAGAAGAGCTTATCAAAGATGGCGCTCTGCCCATTCTTCCCAAGGGTTGATTGGCAGCTAACATCTACAAGAAAATCCAAGACAGATTTTTTTCCCCCATACATACCTAACTGCTCAGCAATTCTTCTCTCCTTGTAGCTCCTCGGTCTTGTAGATGAGATGTTAAATGGGTTCCAAACACCTGAGTTTCACTGGGCCCTCATCAGATTCCGTTTCAGAAATATAGCAAGGAAATAGTGAGAGTAGTTGGGGAGATACTTCTTTATCTTCATCTGACCACATTTGAGTGTAGAGGGGAGATGAGTTAGAGGATCAATAACCTTTGGAAAGAGTGTGTCATTCTTCCTTTGGGTTGGCTTAAGGCCCACCTGAATTTAGAGTCAGAGACCTGGTTGGAATCCTGCCCCTGCTACTTAGTACGTGTGTGAAGGAAGATCCAAGTAAAATATAAATTCTTTGAGGGCAGGAGCTATGGTTTGGTTTGGTTTTTTTCCCCCTAAGGTCTTTGTCTCCAGAGTGTACTTCCTACAAGATGCTAGATGGTGCAGCAGAAAAGTGTGGGACCTAAAACTGAGAGGATGAATTCAAATCTAACTTCAGCTAACTGTGTGATTCTAGGCAAGTCTCTTAGCCCCAGTTTCCCCATCTGTAATATGGGGGTAATAAAAGCAACTATCTTAGTTGTTTTTTTTTAATCCTTACCTTCTGATTTGATACCAAGTATTGGTTCCAAGACAGAAGGGTTGTAAGGACTAGGCAATTGGGGGTAAGTGTGTTGCCCTGGTAAAACAGCTAGGAAGTATCTAAGGCCAGATTTGAACCCAGGACCTCCTAACCCTTGGCCTGGATCTTTAGCAACATTGAGCCACCTAGCTACCCCTTCTTCCTAGGGCTTTTATGAGAATCAGTTGAGAATACGTGTGTAATAAGGCAAAGCCAAGATGATGGAAGAAAGGCAAGAATTCACCTGAGCTCTCCAAAATTCCCCTCCATACAACTTTAAAATAATGCATCAAGTACCCTTACCAATATTCCACCTATAAGTCAATACACAGAAGTTAAGGGTTTAAAAAAAATAATGCATCAAGGGGGCAACTGGGTGGGTCAGTAGATTGAGAGCCAGGCCTAGAGATGAGAGGTCCTAGGTTTAAATCTGGCCTCAGACACATCCCAGCTATGTGACAGTAGGCAAGTCACTTGACCCCCATTGCCTAGCCCTTACCTCTCTTCTGCCTTGGAGCCAATGCACAGTATTGACTCCAAGACAGAAGGTAAGGGTTTAAAAAAAAATTTAATAACTAAAATAATGCATCAAAATTAATTCTGAGAGACAGCCAACAAAAATATAGGGGTGAGTAGAGGGCCAATAGAAAGGGTTTGTCTCACTGGGGTGAGTTTGGAGTTCAGTCCCATGCAAGCAGTGCCTGGGTAAGTCATCAGCAAAGCCCTGCCCAGCAAGCCAGCAACCTTGGGGAAAACCGAATCAACAGCAGTGACTTATAGAATTCTCAGCCCACAGAAAGTAAGGGGGCAGAACAACTGGTCAGATTACAGAACAACTACTGGTACTTGGTGCAGGACTCTGTTGGATTGCCCATACAGAGGTACAGGTAATGATCCCAGGGTGAAAAGAAATACTAGCAATCCAGAGCAGGGTGCTTCAGTGGAATGGGGACCCTGGTCACAGTTCCAGCATGGAAAAGAGTGCCATGGTCATCTACATATCTGAGCATAGGTCAAAAGAGCAATGACCACACCTCTCCTTAGATCATACCACCTTGAAAGAATTAAAAACTTATAGGTCCCCAGAACTAGCTCTGAAGAGAGTGTTATGAAAAACCCAAAGCTGGGGACAGTGCCCCCTCTACCCTAGAAACAGAGCATAACTTTAATATAAAGTTCAAAGTCAATAAATTAACTAGAAAAATAAGCAAAAAGAAAGAATCTAGGCAAAGCAAATGTGAATTGGTCTCAGATCCAAAAAAAGTTCCTAGAAGATCTAAAAATGGATTTTGAAAATCAAATAAGAGGTATATAGGTAAAATTGGGAAAATAAATAAGAGTGATACAAGATAGTCATGAAAAAAGAGTCAACAACTTGATAAAGGAAGCAGAAAAATGGGGAAAATGTACAAAATTCACTGAAGAAAACAACTTCCTAAAAAGTAGAATTGGTCAGGTGGGAGCAGAGGTACAAAAGCTCACTGAAAAAAATAATCCCTTTAAAATTAGAATTCGGTAAATAGAAGCTAATGACTCCATGAGACATCAGGAAACAATGAAACAAAAGAATGAAAAAAAGATAGAAGAAAATGTGAACTATCCCAAAATAAATCCAAGAGAAATGATTTAAGAATTACAGGGCAGCTAAGTGGCTCAGTGGATAGAAATGCAGGTCTGGAGATGGAAGGCCCTGAGTTCAAATTTGGCCCAGATACTTCCTAGCTGTGGGACCCAGGGCAAGTCACTTAATACTCATTGCAAGCCCTTGCCCCTCTCCTGACTTAGAACTTATACTTAGTATCAATTTTAAAGCAGAGGGAAAGGGTTTTTTAAATGAATTATTGAACTACCTTAAGGTCATGATAAAAAAAATCCTAAACATCCTCTTTCTAGAAATTATCAAGAAAAACCTGCCTTGATATCCTAGAAATGGAGAATAAAATAGGACCTGAAAGACTCCTCTTATCACCCCCCTAAAAGAGATACCAAAATGAAAACTCCCTGGAATAGTATAGCCAAATTCAAAAATACTTCAAACAGTCAGAAGGAAACAAGCAAAATGTCATGGAGCCACATCCAGGATAACACGGGATTTAGCAGCTTCTACATTTAAGAACTAGAGAAGTTAGAATGTGATATTCTGGAAGGCAAAGGAGCTAGGAATCACCTACCCAGAAAAACTAAGTGTAATCCTTCAAGGGGAAAAATGGATATTTAATGAAATAGAAAACTTTCAAGTATTCAATATGAAAAGACTAGAGCTCAGCAGAAAATTTGATTTTCAAATATAAGACTCAAGAGAAGCATAAAATGGTACACTGGAAAGAGAAAGTGTAAGGTATTCAATAAAGTTAAACTGTTTATATTCCCATGTGGGAAGATGATACTTGTATCCCACAAGAACTTTATCTTTATTAGACCAGTTAGAAAAAGTATACATAGGCAGGAATATAAACTATATATATAAAACTATTTACAGCCTCAGGGAGAGAAGAGAAAGAGAAAATCTAAATCAGAAAATGTCAGATAACAATTGTTTCTACACGTAACTGAAAAAAATTAAGTTAAAAAATAGTATATATAGGCAGTGGGTAGAAGTGATAGTTGGCTATGATGGGATGATATCCAAAAAAAATTTAAGAGGTAAAAAAAGGTATGCATTGCAAGAAGTGGAGAAGGGAGAAGTAGAATGAGGTAACATCTCACATAAAAGGGACACAAAAGAGATTTTACATTGGAAGGGAAGATGGGGTGGGGGGTGGGTAGGCAATGCTTGAACCTTACTCTAATTAGCATTGGCTCAAAGAGGGAATAACATATACACTCAGTTGGGTATAGAACTCTACCTTACCCTACAGAGAAGTAGGAGGGAAAGAGAATAAGAAAAGAGAGAAGATTCTCTAATAGAAAGGGCAGTGGATTGTGGGAAGTTGGTGGTTGTCAGAAGCAAAATACTTATGTGGAAGGACAGGGTAAAGAGAGGTGGGGGGACAGGAGAGGAGAGGAAAGGAGGAGAAAGAGAGAGAGAAGAGAAGTGAAGAAAAGAGAAAGAGAGAGAGAATACAAGGGGAAAATAGAATGGAGGGACATATACAATTAGAATCATAAGTGTAAATGTGAAAGGCATAAACTCACCCATAAAACAGAAGCAAACAGCAGAGTGAATTAAAAACCAGAATCCTACAATATGTTGTTTATAAGAAGCACATGAAGCAGAGAGATACATATAATGTAAAGGTAAAAGGCTGGAGCAGAATCTATTTTGCTTCAGCTGAAGTAAAAAAAGCAGGAGTAACAATCATGATCTCAGTCAAAGCAAGAGCAAAAATAGATCTAATTAAAAGAGAACAGAACCAGAACACTTTACACAGGAGCAGCAATATTGTACAATCATCAACTGTGAATGACTTAGCTATTCTCAGTAATAAAAAGATCCAAGACAATTCTGAAGGACTTGTGATGAAAAATGCTGTCCACCTCCAGAGAAAGTGCTGACAGAGTTTGAATACAGATTGAAGGATACTATTTTTTACTTTCTTTATTTTTTTGTGTTGGGGAGGTGGGCCTGTATTTTCTTTTACAACATGACTAATATGGAAATATGTTTTGAGTAACTGAACATGCATAACCTATATCATCTTGCTTGTCTTCTCAGTAAGAGGGAGAGAAAGAATTTAGAAACTCAAAAATTAAAAAAAAACAAATGTTAAGGGGGCAGCTGGGTAGCTTAGTGGATTGAGAGCCAGGCCTAGAGATGGGAGATCCTAGGTTCAAATCTGGCCTCAGACACTTCCCAGCTGTGTGACCCTGGGCAAGTCACTTAACCCCTATTGCCTAGCCCTTGCTACTCTTCTACCTTGAAACCAATACACAATATTGATTCCAAGACAGAAGATGAGGGTTTAAAAAAATGTTAAAAATTTTTCTCTAATTGGGTTTTTTTTAATTTTTAATATATATGTGAGATTTTTAGTATATGTAAAGTGCTTTGCAATCTTAAAGCCCTATATCCATCAGGGATATGAAATATTTGGCCCACTACACTACTGAAGTACGTACTGAAACAGATTAAATTGTAACTGGGAAATATTTAACAAAATAAATAAACATACAATAAAACATAAATATCAATTTGTAGTTTTCTAAGTCAATATATGGCCTGCAAGGATCTTTATGTACAGTTTTATGGCCTCATTTTCTATTGGATTTTGACACTACTGATATACATGGTTGCTATTTTTATTTCTTCCACATAGTAGGTATATAGTAGACCCATTGCCCTTCCTTAGAACAGCTGGTTGACCAGTGTCATGAAGAACTTCCCACAGCATGCCTCTGCAGACATGAGAAGAGGAGTTTTCAATATCTATAACATCCCCATTTTATAAATGAGGAAACTGAGGCCACAAGAACTGAAATGGCTTACCTAGTATCAAATTGTAAAGTAGGCATTTAATAAACCCTCGATTCCTCCCATCCCCCCTGTAATTCTGTGAAAGTGCTGGGATCTGGAACTAGAACAGGACTGGAGAAGGAAGAGCCAGGCTTTTTCATCCCCAAGCCCTCTGTGGAATGCTTTGCAGGGAGACCACGTACCCCAGTGAATAAAGAAAGGGCTTTGAGCCCTGTGCTGACACTGGTTTAGCCATATTTAACACAGTTGCTGCCATGGGAAGTGATCTTACCACAGATGATTAATGGTTCTTTTCCTTTTCTCCTGGTTCCTCTTTCCATGTGGCAGAGACAGGTAGTGGGCAGACCTATGCGACACCAGAGAACCAGCTGCTGTACTATCCCAGCATCACCTACGCCATCATTGGCAGCTCCGTCATCTTTGTACTGGTGGTGGCCCTCCTTGCCCTGGTGCTGCATCACCAGCGGAAACGAAACAACCTAATGACGCTGCCTGTGCACAGGCTGCAGCATCCCGTGCTCCTGTCCCGCCTGGTAGTTCTTGATCACCCCCATCGCTGCAGCGTCACCTACAATGTCAACAATGGCATCCAGTATGTGTCCAATCAAGTCTACCACAATTCCTTGGACTTGGAGTCTCCTCCCTCTTACTCAGAAGCTGTGCTGGACCAAAGGTAGGCACTTCAGAAAAACCCAGTGAACCTAATGATGCTCAAAACTGAGTCCCGACTCTTATTTTTTTGTTTAAACCTGAGATGTCATTGGTATAGGAAAAGCCATTGGCCATTTCTTTGTCTGTTTCTCCATCTGGTAGGGCACTTACCCGGGACACTTAAGCCATCTAACTCCCAAGTAACATGAAGTGTGAAGGAGACCTTAAGGACCATTGAGTCTAATCCTAACCATTCCCATTATACAAATGGGAACCCCAAGAGGCAGAGAAGTTGTCCCATGTCCCTGTGCTTGCAAGAGTAAGGTAGGATTGGGATCTTGTTCTTCCAAGCCTAGCACTCCATTCATGATTCATATTGCCTCCATCTTTGTGACCTCAGGCAATATGAGAACAAATTAATTTTTCAGTAAATGCTGCAAAGATATGAAATCAGTCCATATTAATAGGATTTAAATGGAAGGGACGCTGGTGGTCAGCAAGGCCAACTCTCTCAAATTTTTGATAAAGAAACACCTAAATGCCACAAAGAAATGACCATTGGATTTGGAGGCGAAGGACCTGATTCAGAACTAGGATCTCTCACTTACTGCCTTTGTGACCTGCAAGTTACTTAATCTCAATTCATTTAACATAATGATAATAATTTAATAAGGGTTAATGTCACAGAGTCAGGCATGATGGGGGAACCTGTAAAAATCTAGTCATTGTTTTAAAAGTCCATATAGGTTCATTTCAGTTTAACTAAATTAAACTCAATCTTCAGTTTGATCAGGGTTCATCTCAATTTCCTTATGTGGCATACAGGGGGATTAGAATATAAGAAATGACCTCAAAGGTCCTTTCCACTGATGGAACTATGATTCTATGTGTCTGGAATCCTAAATTAGAACTAGAAGGGACCTCAGATATTAGTTTGCCCAATTGCCCAATTTATCGATGTGGAAGCAAAAGGCTCAAAGTTATATGACTTGCCCAAGGTCACACAGATAATAAGTAGAAGGAAGACTTCATATGATCAAAAGATGAAGAGCCAGAAGAGATCTTAGATATCATCTAATCCAACTACTTCATTTGAAAGATCAGGAAGTCTTGCCCCAGACAAACTAAGTAACCTATTTGGGTGACCAGAAGTGGACCAGAAGTCTACTATCACTACTTATGGGACCCCAGGCAAATCACTTATCCTCTCTAGTCTTCAACTGCCTCATCTAGAAAATGAGATAGTTGAACTAGATGACTTCTAAGGTCCTTCCCAACTCTAAATCCATGATCCTACATGCTCTACCCATTATTCTGTTCTCTCCGAGCCCAGACTTCAATAGCCGTCATATTGCAGTATCTCTGCAAGCTTCCATCAAAGATCTCCTTGGAGTAGAGGAATTTTTTTATTTATTATTAATTAATTATTTCTTTATTTTTTAATTACATTTTTATTTTATTTATTATTTTATTTTTATTAAATCTTTATTAAGGGGGCAGCTGGGTAGCTCAGTGGAGTGAGAGTCAGGCCTAGAGACAGGAGGTCCTGGGTTCAAACCCGGCCTCAGCCACTTCCCAGCTGTGTGACCCTGGGCAAGTCACTTGACCCCCATTGCCCACCCTTACCACTCTTCCACCTATGAGACAATACACCGAAATTAAGGGTTAAAAAAAAAAACAAAAAAAAAAAACAAAAATAAATCTTTATTAAATTAATAAAGAGTGATTCCCTCTATTAATAATGACTAGAAACAGGGAGCAGTTAGGTGGTTCTCAGTGAAATGAGAATGAGGCCTGGAGACGGGAAGTCCTAGGTTCAAATCTAGCCTCAGACCCTTCTTGGCTGTGTGACCCTGGGCAAGTCACTTAACCCCCATTGCCTAGCCCTTACTGCTCTTCTGCCTTAGAACCAAAACACAGTATTGATTCTAAAATGAAGATAAGGGTTTTTAAAAATAAAGAATGACTCGAAACAGAGGCATTGGGTCTTTTATTTAGATCACACGGCATACCACTCTTGGCAAGGATAGAGCCTGGGACTCGGCTCCCTTCCCAGGCAGCAGTGCCATCATCCCTGCCCTATGTATTCCATAACGGTGGCCCTGTGACAAGAGCCCAGAACTCTCCAGCTGCCAGTCCTCGGTCCCATCACCTAGATTCCAGCCCTGTTGTTATTGATGTTGCTGCTCTGCCGGTTCTCCATTTCACAATGAGGGAATTCTGCTCTGAGAGCCCAAGTTTAATGGGGGAGGCCATATCCCTGTTGAATGATATCATTCTGAGGATGTGGTTTTGGCACTGCCTGAAAAACCATAAGGAGGCAGGATGGAATATCCTCTCGTTGCTCTGTCTTATTGTTTCAGAGCACCGAAGCAAACTGATCCTTGGAATCATCTTTTCCATAAGGAAAGATCACTGACAAGTATTACTCTGTGTCAGGCATGCTGGGAAGATAAAGATCAGCAAAAAACAGCCACTGCCCTCAGGGAGCTTACAGTCTACTGGGGAGCGGCTCAATAACTAGATAAACAAGCTGTCTTTGGAGTAGAAGGAAGATGTCCTTAGAGGAAAAGGCTCAAGTGATTGAGGGGGCTGAGAAGACCTCTTCAGAAGGTAGCATTTGAGCTGAGTCTTGAAAGAAACTAGGAAAGGGTCCTCTGTTTCTCCTTGAAAACTCCACAGCCTCTGATTTATTCTTTTTCCCACCCCTTCCTCCCTTTTTTCTCCTCTTCTCTCCCTTACAGCAGACCTCCGTGGTTCGACCTCCCTCCTCCCCCTTACTCTTCAGAAGGTGATTCCTTGAGCCAAACTGAGCTGCCCCCCTACCGCTCTCGAGCCGGGAGCGCGGCAAGCTGCAGCCCAGCAGCAGACAGAGGCTTCCTCAGCATCTCTAGCAGTCAGCCCCAAGACGGCAGCAGCTCGACCAACCACCCTCACCCATCTCCGGAGAGAACACCAGAGCCAAGTGACTCGCTGCTCAACTCAGGCATGATGGAGGACCTCTAAAAATCCAGGCTTTTTCAGAAATCCATATGGGTTAATCTGCTGTGGCTTGTTACCATTTTGCTATCCTTGTGCTTGTGGTTGGCCTTGATCTTTAGGATATCACAAGGGGATGGGTCAGGGGGACTTGGGGGGGGAGGAAAATGGGGCATTTTTCCAGGAATCCCAGTTGATAAGATTTGTGTTTTACCATTCATTAGGTCATTCTTGCTCTATTTCCTCAGGCTCCCATGAATCCCATGACAAGATTCTCTATTCATACTGCCTTTCTGGCTCTCCCCCTCTCCCTCCCTTTCTTCCTCTCTGTCTTCTCTTCTTCTCCTCTCTCTCTCTCTCTGTCTCTCTTTCCCCCTCCCTCTGACTCTCTGTGTCTCTCACTCTCTCTCTTTCTCTCTTTCTCTCTCTCTTTCTCTCTCTCTTTCTCTCTCTCTCTCTCT
>NW_025343212.1:0-2032 GCF_016433145.1 Gracilinanus agilis
CCAATGCAACTACCAACAATTTGGAAATTGGTCTTGATCAAGGACACATGACAAAACTAGTGGAAATGCGCATCGGCCATGGATGGGGGGAGTACGGGGGGCGAAGGGGAAAGGAGGAGCATGAATCATGTAACCATGTTAAAAATGAATATTAATAAATGTTTGAAAAAAAAAGATCAAGGGGCTTAGGGAATAAATTAATTGTGCACTTTTCCATGATCTTATGTTATCCTAAAATGTAGATTAAATTTTATATCACATTACTTACAAGCTTATAATATAATTATATTCATATAACAAAATAATCAAGATTCAGGGAATTATTAAATAAACAAATGAACCATTTTCAAAAAATGCATTCTGGGAAGCAAACACAAAAATATTTTTAGTGAGCTTGATATTTGAAGCCTACCTTATACTTCATTTCCTTCAAGGCAATTTCATTGCTTATTATACTTATAGCTAAAGAGAAATTTCAGTTTATCCTTTTAAATAAAAGAAATATGGTATAGTCGAAAGGCTATCAGATCTGTGTTCAGATTCTGATTCTGACACTAACAGATAGATGACTATGTGCTATAGTTTATTATTTGGTATGTCTGCATATGTTTATATATATATATATATATATATATATCAACACATACCTCATACATTTGTGGTACATTGATAAAGACTTGTATTGATTATTGCTCACATTCAATGGGAATAGAGGGATTTAAAACTTTATGTAAAGCACCTTTCTAAGTGCTGAGTGAGATTAAAAACTTAGATATGATCCATGCCATCAATAAATCTATATATTATAAAGGGATATGACATATATAAGTAACTTTATGTGATAGTCCATGGCAAATTTATTAGAGTACAAGAGAAATTAATATGTGAGGTATTATGGAGAAAAATCATTACTATTCATGATCGTATGAATCCCACACATTATTACAAAATCCTTTAAAACTTCGTCAATTTCTTCTTAGTATTCCTGATTCTATTCTTGTCCAAATGGAGAAGTAACAACACAGAAAATTATAGAAAAATTTTTATTGACTATGTGTGGTGAATGTCCTGGACTCCACCCTAAAGACTAATATGGACAGTTAACCCAAACCCTCTCCTAACTCACTTAGTTGCACAATTAGAGAAAGAAAAAACAAGAAGAGAGCTCAGAAAAGTGAAGATCTTTTGATGCTACTGAAACATTAGATGCTCTTGTAATATCAAGGGAATAAAATTCCAGGGCAGGACACATCAGCTGCAAAAACTTGTTATTCAAACTTTCAGATCTTTGATGAGTTAGGAGTCTAGGAAGAGGAGAGAAAAATAAAATTGCATTTTGTAAATAAACTAGTAATATAAAGTAGTTATTATTGAATGAATGATCAATTAAGATTTAATTATATTGCCAATTAAGGAGAGCCCAGAACCAAAAGCAGAATAATTTAATGATTTGGATCTCTGTTAATCTCCAAATATGCATATTAGTGAGCATGATGTCAATGACATTCAATGTCCTATGTGTAAATCAGGACTATAACGATATCCAGGGGCAAAAAGACAAATAATTGGTGTTCTTTTTTCTCAGAAGTTATAATTGCCTCAACTTTCCTCTTCATCATATTTCAGTGATAACATTATTTTTATTGGAAATGGAAAGAGTTCAATCGGGATAAAAAAAATCTAGATTCTAATCCCTTCAAAATTATTAACTAGGTGTGTGATCTTAGTAAATGAATTTATGATATGATATCATATGATAATTGTCTCTTTTATAAAATGGGGAGAAAGAAACAGAGAGAGAAAGAAAGAAAGAAAGAAAGAAAGAAAGAAAGAAAGAAAGAAAGAAAGAAAGAAAGAAAGAAAGAAAGAAAGAAAGAAAGAAAGAAATGGAGACAGATGGAGAGAGAGAGAGGGAGGGAGAGAGGAAGGAAGGAAGAAGGAAGGAAGGAAAAAGGAAGGAAGAAAAAAGGAAGGAAGAAAGAAAGAAATAGAGACAGATGGAGAGAGAGAGAGAGGGAGGGAGGGAGGGAGG
>NW_025343213.1:0-3159 GCF_016433145.1 Gracilinanus agilis
AATTTTCTAATTAAACTGAACTGCACTTTCCTTCCTTTTAATAAAGTAGTCAGCTAACTAATTGCAGAAACCCTTTTCTTGAAGAAGATGTTTAAAGAAGAAGAGGAGTATTAAAAGATGAGTATCATACTTTTCAGCAGAAATGGACAGAGGAATTTGCTTTTGTGGAGAGAGGAGGTTCTGCCGTGTATCTAATATGCAATGAAAAAATTTCATCATTGAAATGGTCAAATATAAAGTGACACTTTGACCTATGCCATACTACATTTGCATCGAAATATCCTGCGGGGGACAGTAGGAAGAAAGCATGTGAAGAGCTACTGTGCAGAGTGCAAGCTAGTCAGCAGCCACTCCGTGTTTGGACCCAACAAGGTCACTGGAATTCGGCTAGCTTTGCTGCTTCTTTAGCAATTTGAGAAACGGAGTATGCCGAAACATTCATGCTTGATGTTGCCAATGAACTTTTTGATGACTTTTCAGATAAGGTCAAGATAATCAAATGAATAAAAGGCATGCCTCTGTTGGCAAAAACTGTTCACAATCATATAATAATGATGGCAAATCAAACTGAGGAAACACAACTGAAGGACATAAATGCAGCACTATTCTTTTCTCTCACTGTGGATGAGTCAAAAGACATAAGCCTTTTACCCCAGTTCAGTGTGATTGCAAGGTATGTTGTCAGTGACGTACTACGTAAGGAAAGTCTTGCTATTTTGCCTTTGAAAGGGATAACAAGGGAAGAATTTATTCAAGTCTTTCACTGAGCTCACTAATGAAAAAAATCTACCTATGGATAAACTTATTTCAGTATGTATTTATGGTGCTCCGTGTGTGGTGGGGATAGTAATTGCTTCTGCTAGACTGTCTATTCCTTGACTCTTTGGCCACTTGTTGCTTTCCTTACTTTATTAGTAACCAGATGTCAGTTTTAGATAGAAAGTTCATTTGTTTATTTACTGAAGAAGTACTTTGGGCAGCTCTCTTGGTGGTGGAGATAGAGCACCAGACCAGTCAGGAAGACTTGGGTTCAAATTTGTCCTCAGACACTTGATAGCTGTGTGACCCTGGGCAAGTCACTTAACTCTGTCTTGGGTTCCTAATCAATAAAATGAGTTCGATAAGGAAATGCCCAGCCATTTCAATGTTTTTGGCAGGAAAACCAGAATGGGGTCACAAAGGGTCAACTACACAAAGGTTGTAAAACGTCTGAACAGCAAAAACTTCACTATGTATTCGCCAACAGTTGTATTTGTTTTTTTTTTCTTTTTAGGATAGTGCTCATTCTGAAGAACTGAAAACCTTAAAACCAACATGCACAAAAAGGTTAGTTGGTGTTTGTGACCAAAATACATGATTATTTCAAAAAGTACAAATTTTGTATAATATTTTATTAGTTCGTTCTACTGAGCATTACCATATTCCATAATCTTTTGCAATAAAGAAAAGAAAGGGGCTGAGAGGCATGCATCTGAGTAAAAATCCCCCAGTCAAGGAGAGGTGCCCTTCACAAATCTGGATTGTTAACTGTGTAAGTTCAAACAGGACCTATTATTTTAGAAGGGCTTCTAATACAGAATCAGAAATACTTTTTTCTGCTTTTTTTATGATGGCTCAGATTACATAAATTTTAACTCAGTATGACTTTTTTCATCAAAGCCATCAAGACCATGAAAAATGGTAAGGCTGCAGGTCCAGACAGCATCCCCCGCCCCCCAACGAGGCACTCAAGGCAGACCCAGAAATGTCAGCGGAGATGCTACAACCCCTCCTGCAGAAGATCTGGGAACAGGAACAAGTCCCGACAGACTGGAAACTAGGCTACCTAGTAAAGCTACCCAAGAAAGGTGACCTATCCCAATGCAGCAACTGGCGAGGAATCATGCTTCTATCCGCTCCCAGCAAAATCCTGACCGGAGTCATCTTAGAAAGACTGAAGGAGGCCTTGGACAAGAAGCTGAGAATAGAACAAGCAGGGTTTCGTCAGCACAGATCGTGCACCGACCATATCGTCACCCTAAGAATCATCATCGAACAGTCCATCGAATGGCAGTCCCCCCTCTACATGACTTTCATGGATTTCGAAAAGGCATTTGACAGCGTGGACAGGAACATCATCTGGAGATTGATGCAGCATTACGGGATTCCCCCGAAGGTCATCAACATCATCCAGCGGTTATACGAAGACTTTACCTGCCAGGTCAATCATAATGGGAAACTGATGGCTCCCTTCACAGTGAAGACCGGAGTGAAGCAAGGCTGCATGCTTTCGCCCCTTATCTTCTTGATGGTCATAGATTGGACCATAAGAAGAATTACCAAGGACAACAATGCGGGCATTCAATGGACTCATACCAAACAGCTTGAGGACCTTGACTTCGCAGATGACATGTCTCCTTTCTCACAAGCGGCAGGATGCGCAAGCCAAACTTGCACGACTCTCTGAAGAAGCGGAGAAGACAGGTCTGAAGATCAACAAGAAGAAGACCGAGGTGATCACAGTCAACAGCAGAAAGGACCTGCCAATCCAACTACAGGGAGAAAACATCAAGGAGACGGACCACTTCACCTATTTGGGTAGCATAGTCAGTAAGGACAGCGGAGCAGATGAGGACATCAGAAACGGAATCAACGAAGCCAGACAGGCATTTAACACCCTGCGGTCTGTCTGGACCTCCAGAGCACTGTCCCTCGTCACTAAGCTCCGAATCTTCAGCACCAACGTAAAGGCCGTCCTCCTATATGGATCAGAAAGCTGGAGAGTGACGAGCGCTAACACCAATAAACTCCAGGTCTTTGTTAATAGATGTCTACGATACATCTTGAACATCAGATGGCCTGAAAAGATCTCCAATGCTAGTCTCTGGGAAAGAACAATCCAGTATCCCATTAGTCAGGACATAAAGAAACGTAAGTGAAGATGGATAGGACATACGCTACGAAAACCGGAAGACAACATAGCCAGACAAGCATTGTGCTGGAACCCTTCAGGGAGGAGGAAAGTCAGAAGACTAAAACAGACCTGGCGAAGATCTGCTGAAAATGAAACAAAAACAGTCGGAATGACATGGGCCCAGCTGGGGGAAGTTGCCAAGAACAGAGTCCGCTGGCGTGACATGGTTGCGGCCCTATGCTCCTAAGGAGTCAACAGGAATAATA
>NW_025343214.1:0-6024 GCF_016433145.1 Gracilinanus agilis
TTCTTCTTCTTCTTCTTCTTCTTCTTCTTCTTCTTCTTCTTCTTCTTCTTCTTCTTCTTCTTCTTCTTCTTCTTCTTCTTCCTTCTTTCTTCTTTCTTCTTTCTTCTTCTTCCCATTATCTTCTACCTGAGAATGGATAAGTATTGCTTCTAAGGCAGAAAAACAGTAAGGGGTAGGCAATTGGGGTTAAGTAACTTGTCCAGGGACACACAGCTAGGAAGTGTTTGAGACCAGATTTAAACCCAGGTCCTCCTGATTCCAGACCTTGCACATTATCCACTGTGACACCTAGATGCCCCTAATCAGTTTTTTTCCTCTTTCAGTTTTCTCTGACTCTTTGTATAGGTTTTCTTGGCAAAGACATTGGAGAAATTTGCTATTTCCTTCTCCTGCTCATTTTACAGATGAGGAAACTGAGGGAAATAAGGTTAAGTGACTTGCTCAGGGTCACATAGCTAATAAGAATCTGAGCTCAGATTTGAACTCAGGTCTTCCTGACTCGGGGCCTAGAATTCTATCTACTGTACTATCTAGCTGCCTCTGGACCTTCTTGATTACAACAGCCAGATTTAGAGTCAGGAGAGCTAGATTTGAGTCTCACTTTCTAGCTATATGATCTCAGACAAATCACTTAATCTTGCTGACCTTTTTTTTTTAGTCAAATGGGGATGGAATCTCATACTATTCACCTCCATGGGCTATTGTGTGGCTCTAAGAGAAAAGAGCATGAAAGTATTTTATAATGATGAGAAACCATACGAATATGAACTATTATGAGTGGAGTGGGGAGAAAGGAGGATACTGAGGATCATGGAAGGAGAGATGGATAAGGGAAAAGCAATTGGCCTGCTTCATAACCTCCTGCCTCTTAGCAAGCCAGGACGAGACAACCAGGTAAAATGGTGAGTAGAACATAGCTCTAGCTATATTCCATGTGATATAGCATACAAAACAAATTCATTTCTTGGCATGCCATCACTTACGTACTACAGGCAAGGAAATATCTGCCTAGGAAAAACTGGCCAACAAACTTATTTTCCTTTCTAGTTTATGAAGAATCCATTTCTATATACATGCACAAGATTAATCTGGCATGAGGAAAATAAACAGACTGGCTTGTTTTTCTTATGATTGAATTTCCTGTTTTTTTCCTCCACCAAGTCTCTTTCATTTCTACTTTGCAGAATTCTCAGTATGGGGTAAATTAAGAACAAATGGGTCTCTGGGGCAACACAGGCACAAGGCTCCAATAAGGAATCATTGTTTACAATGCAATTCATAATGAGAAATGGAACTTTGGGGTTCCTCAAACCTGAGAAACTTTGGGCAACTTCCACTTTCCCTTAACACAGTATTCACTTGTCTCTGCAATAAAAACTCACTGAGCATTAATTCAGTACCTACTGTGTGCCAGTAAGAAATGTAGGAGATATAAAGAAAAGCAAACAACCATACCTACTATCCAACTGTGGGGAGATAGTGGGAAAATAACGAGATACAAACAAAATATAAACAGGACAAATGGGAAATAATCAACAGAAGGAAGGTGCTGGCATTAAGGGGGATCAGCAAAGGTTTCTTGTAGAAGCTAAGCCATTTTAGCTAAGACTCGAAGCAAGCCATGAAGTCAAGAATCAGTGAACCCTTTCCCAGTCTTCCACCTTGTCTGGAATGGACTGAAAGACAAGAAGACAGAGAAGCTATTTGCAAAATGGCACTGTCAATGAACCATCCAATCTGTGGCCTGGGGTGGTGATGGGGCAGCTACATTTACAGGATGGAATCGGACCACTAGGATTTTTTACTGTCTCTGTAGAAATGTTTATATTCTCTGATGATCACATTGCAGTATTTCCAAAGAAAATATTATTTCTTCACTATACATGCTTCTTCCATTGATTCAGATCACACTTTCTTCTTATCAAATGCTATTAAGTCTTTATAAGTTACTATGCCTGAAAAAATTCATCACTGGGGTCCCAACCTTCTGGTGATGAGCTTATTTGCTATTAACCATGGTGATCCTACCATGAGAAGCCCATATTTCCTCATCAGGCCACATTCCATATTTTTTTCAGCTTGGTAGGAACTACCAGAGTTTATGGGGGTTGGCATCATTCGGGGAATCCAAGGTACTAGAATCTTAGAGAGGAAATGCCATAAAGGCCATCACCTTGTCTTACAGATATTTGTGTGAGCATCCTTGCTTCACCATTCCTAATAAATAATCATCCACCTTTCACTTGAACTCAGTCTATAGTGCAAATGGAAATGAGAGTTGTCTAACTATGTTAGCAAGTGGATATTGGCAAGGTATTCTTTTTTCTTACCATACTTAAAGCTTTTCAGAGCTCCAACCTCCAGTAAGTGAGAACCCACTGTCACTGAGGTTTTGGAGAGCTTTAAGAGTTGGGAAATTTTTCTTTATATCAAGTTAAAGTCTTCCTCTCCTCAACTTCCACACATTGTTCCTAGTTCTGCCCTAGTTCAGCATAACATGTTCTTGATGCAGCTGTGCTGGATTTTTGCAATCACTGCTTCCATTTTTAGATTTCAGTAACCATCTCTTTAAGGATCTGTTCTAGAATTTCCCCAGAAATAGAAGTCAAACCCACTGGCCAATAGTTTGCAGGCTCTGTTCTCTTTTCTTTTTTGAAAATGGGGACATCTGGTCTTCTGTTTTTCATGATGTTTCAAATACTACTGACAGAATCAGCAATCATATTTGTTAGATGTTTTAGTAGCCAAGGATGTAGTTCATCTGATCTAGGTATTCAGTGTGATGCCATCAATTAATTAAGGGCAGTTAAGAGCTTCTCTTTACTTATCTTGGGCAACAACTCTTTAGTAGTCAATTTTATTCTATAATTTCCAGTATAAAGATGACTATTTTTGGCAGAGAAAACAAAAGTAAAATACTTTCTCATCAGGGTTAAAGTAAAGGAGGTGAGAATAAAGGATTATGTCAAGGAATTTTGAGGTATATAAGGGAGAAGAGGGAATTAATAGGAAATGGCCTCTGAGGGATCTTCTGTTAGATAGAGGAGGGAGTGGTGTGGACTCCTTGGAGAGAGAAAGTTTGGAATAGCTATGTTGAGGAGCATAGCAGAAGACCAAGTGATTCTGGGCTAATCTGTAGTCTGGTCATAAAGAGTTCCATCATTTCTGATCAACTGCCAAATCTTGATATCTCTACTCCCACATCTTTCCCATTCATTCTCATTTATCCTCTCACATGATTACCTTCTTAGTTCAGGCCCTCAATACCTCTTGCCTAGACCAGAGTAATAGAATTTTTAATAGTGCCCTTTATTTCTAGATTTTTCCACTCTATCCTTAATCTATCTTCTATGTTTTTGTCAAATTAATATTCTAAAACTCAGGTCTGCCCTTATTAATCTCCTACTAAGAAAACAAAAACAAAACAAAAAATTTCAATGGGTGGAATGTACCTTGGCACAGTCCAAAGAGTGTTGATTAAACCCATATTAGACTGTTCTTTATAGTTTAAAATATCTCACTTAACATTCATACTAAAGAATTGCCCTAATTTTTTTTCTCCCATGAAAGCCTTCTCTCATGTATAACTATAATTCCTAACTCAGCTTTGTCTGGCCTCTGAATCTAAACCAAAAAGCTCCAGAGAAGAACATTTCTGTGGAGTTTTCTATGTAACAGGAAGTGTTCAAATTCAAAACATATGTCCAGTCTGCTGACTCTGCAGTTTGGATCTAGTTACTAAAACTGAGAAAGAAGACCTACCTTAGCAAGTGGGAGTGGTGGTGATAGGATTTCCAGGCAGAAGGGAACAATTGGCCTCAAACTGATACAGGCTAAATGGTGCTTCTTTTACAAATTAGTTTTCCTAATTCTTTATCCTCCTTCCAGTTACTTTCTTTTTTTACTTTTTTAAAAACTCTTATCTATGTCTTAGTATCAATACTATGTATTGGTTCCTAGGCAGAAGAGCTATAAGGGCTAGGCAACAGAGGTTAAGTGACTTGCCACGGGACCCACAGATAGAAGGTGTCTGAGGCCAGATTTGAACCCAGGATCTCCTGTCTCTGGGGCTGATTCTTTTATCTACTGAGCCACCTAGCTGCCCACTTCTAGCTACTTCTTATCAAATTCTTTATAAACTCTAGGGTATTTCTACTGGATGGAATCTAGACATCTAAACATAACATGTCCCAAACAGAAATCATTATTTTTCCTCCCAAACTTTCCCCTCATCTCTACTTCCATACACTTGTTGAGGGCACCATTATTGTTCTTATGCTTAGATTTCAAATTTAAGTGCAATTTGAATTATTCCCAATTTCTCTCTCTCTCTCTCTCTCTCTCTCTCTCTCTCTCTCTCTCTCTCTGTTTCTGACTGTATGTCTCTGTCTGTATGTCTCTCTCTCTCTCTTTCTCTCTCTCTCTCTCTCTCCATACTTGGAATTGCCAAATCTATTGATTCTGCTTTCAACATCACCTTATAACTATCCCTTTCCTCCCACTTAAATATTTACTACCCAAATTCTGGCCATCACCTCTGACCTGCACAGAGTTCTTCTTCCTTGGTTTCACTGACTCCAATCCCATCTCCACACAACTGTCAAATCAACATTCCCCAAACACAGGTCTAATCATTTCACTCCTTTGTTCAAAAAAATTCAGAGGCTGCCAGTTATTTCTAGGGTGAAACCTGAACTCATTCATTCATCATTTAAAGTCATTTATGCTCTAGTTTCAATCTGTCTCTCTAGGTTGGTTACATATGACTTTGCACACCTTTACATACAAACATTCATACTGTTTTCCCCATAAGATATCATATCTCCTACCTTTGCATAGGCAGTACTCAAGTATGAATGCTTTACCTCCTCAACTCAACTGTATGATGTTTTTCAAGTTTGGCCTATCCAGATCACCTCAGTTGCTGATGTCTTCCCTAAGAATTATTTTTTATTTGAAATTGTTTTATTTATTTTATTTTATTTACTTCTATTCATGTTGCTTTCCCTCAATAGAATTTAGTTTGGTATCTGGCTTACTAAATGCTTGTTGAATTGGATTGTCTTAATTTATATCTGTTTTCTGTTTTGTTAACTGAATACTTTATATTTGTAATAATAATTTTACATTTTATAATGAAGTAGTTCCCTTAAATTCTGAATTCTGTTGGCGTATAATTTGGTATCATGCCCTCTTTCCTTTCTGTTCTTCACGAATTCACCATGATTATTTTTTTTACTCTGGAAATTTGGTATTACATGCTCTCTTTTTTTAAAAAAAAGCCATATATTTATAAAATTTGTTAGTATTTTAAAATATTTCAGGATAAAACTGTCTAGTGATTTATTTTTAAAAGTATTTATTAAGCCTAATTACTTTTAATTCAATATTCTTTGCTTTCAATGTTATTTCTCCTTTGATTTTCAAAATTTGTTTTTTTTATGCTTGTTAACTAAACTACTTTTTAAATTATATGATCAATTTGTTAATCCTCTTTCTTCTAATTAACTATATCATTAGAGATACACAATTTTCTTTTAAAGATTGCTTTATTAAAACCCCTATATATGTGGTTTCATTGTTATCAATATATTTAATAAATTTATTAGATAACTTTTCATTTTGTTAAATTAATTTGTTTCATTTTATTATTTATTTCTGACCCACTCATTATTTAGGAAATTATTACTTAATTTCTGTTCAAGTCTATGTCTTTTGTTCATTTTTTTAATTGATTATATTTTTAACACATAATGGATTACAAAGGATATATTAAATATGTCTGCATTTATTTCTTATTTCTTCCCATTTTAAAAAGTATTATTAATGCTGAAAAACAAGTGTACTTTTTAATATTTACATTTTATGTCCCTATTCCCTAACTCTGAGTGTTCCCAAGAGTTCATTCCTAGGCCCTCTTTCCTCCCTTTTTGCACTTTTTCTCTTGGTAGTTTCATTGCTCCCATGAGTTTTAACTTAATGAATTTTAACCTCTGTGCAGATGACTATATATATATATATATA
>NW_025343215.1:0-4608 GCF_016433145.1 Gracilinanus agilis
TATTTATTTATTTGCTCATTCATTTATTTATTTATTTATTTATTTATTTATTTATTTATTTATTTATTCATTTATTCATTCATTCATTCATTCATTCATTCATTCATTCATTCATTCATTCATTTATTTATTTATTTATTAAACCCTTAACTTCTGTGTATTGGCTCCTAGGTGGAAGAGTGGCAAGGGTGGGCAATGGGGGTCAAGTGACTTGCCCAGGGTCACACAGTTCCAATCCTCTTTAGATCATATTACCGTGTCTCCTTTAAAAGTGAATTGGGGGGGCAGCTGGGTAGCTCAGTGGATTGAGAGCCAGGCCTAGAGACAGGAGGTCCTAGGTTCAAATCTGGCCTCAGACATTTCCCAGCTGTGTGACCCTGGGCCAGTCACTTGACCCCCATGGCCCACCCTTACCACTCTTCCACCGAGGAGCCAATACACAGAAGTTAAGGGTTTAAAAAAAATAAAAATAAAATGGGATAAAAGCAAATTGGTTCTTCAAGCCAGAAAAGGGGGCTCCTCAAAAGAAATGAGTATCCCATGTGCATTGATGGGAGGTAAAGGAGAGCTCAAAGGCCAAGAGCCTCATCATTCCTCTCTCCCCTGTAATCCTTTGAGCCTTCGATGGACTTTCTATTGATTGTGTCTTCACCAGGCGTATATACTAGACAATACGATGAGTGTTTGAAAGACGAATGATTAGGATAAAAAAAGGAATCAATGAACCTGACAAACCAATAAGTACAGGGCACAAAGCCATGGAGAAAAACGTGCCTGTGCTGGCGGCGATCCATCCTGCGGCATGTGGATGCTCCACGACGCCTTCTTCTAGGAGACCCTAAAACCACCGGCTCCCGAGCGCAGAAACCGGGAGGGGGACCTCATGGCCCCCCGGAGAGGGCAGCTTTCTAACTCGCCTCCCCTCCGGTCCACAGAGGTCTGGTGGCGGGGGATGCTGTCCTCGGCTCGCCTCCAGCGTCCGCCTGGGAGTCTCTAATTCCTACCAGAGATGCCTTCCTTGACTGCGAGGAGGAGATTGTAAAATTAAATGCTTACTGGACACTCGGAGGACTCCTCGGCCAACTGGTGCCCGGCCGATAATGAGACTTGGCAAATGACAAGGCAATCAGTGCTGTCCTGACTGCAGCGTCAGCAGCCCAGGGCGGCACTCTGCTAGCTTAAGCACGATTCAGGCTCTTCTGCGAGCTATAATAACGCTCAAACTGTGGGTCCACCAAGGGCTGACCTTTCCCTCCCCCCACCTTCGCCCTTACTTTTCCATCTTAGAAGCCACATAAATACTGGTTCTGAGGCAGAAGAGTGGTAAGGGCTAGGCAGTGGGGATTAAGTGACTTGTCCAGGGTCACCCCGCCAGGAATTTCCCAGACTTTCAGATTGTAACAACCTCCAGTTCATCCTGCATAATCAGAAACCCTAAAACGACGTCACCCAGAATGCTTTTCCCTTTGTGCACGTTTGCGTCTTCCCGTAATTGTTTATAAGTTCTGTAGCGCCTCCCTCTCGCTCGCTTCTTTCCTGACCAGGGCTGGATTAGGTAGTTTTTTTTAAATGTTACTTATTATTAATAAATCTTCTTAAATAGAATACTTAGTTATTGTATATTAATTTTAATCTTTATTAGTCCGTAGTAGTTTGCATGTTGGCTCGGCCATTCTATGGTCAACTCTTGAGGGTCAGTGATTGGTTCTGTCTGTTTTTTAAGCCCAGCGCTTTGCGGAGTGCCCGGCACGAGGTGGGTGCCTGGGCAATGATTACTGACTTGAATGACTTGTCTGGAGTTAAAGAAAAAGGTTCACATTTTCTGCTGGAGGATAAAATGAATGTGGATAAACTCATGTAAAATCTAGAAGGAGGGACTGAACTTGTGATTTCTTTGGGGCAGAGAACTCTCCTGTGGGGAAATCCCCTCTGCCAATGCAAGTTGGCACCTTTTCTGCAATTTGGGGTCTTGGGGAATCACCCAGGCTAGAATGGAGAAGCTAAGGGACTTGGCCAGGGTCCCAGAGTAAGGATGGGTCAGAGTTGGGGCTACAGGACTAAAGCCAGGAAAACCTGGAGTAGAGGCCAGCTCGCCATCGAATGGGCTATGCTGCCCTTTCCACAGGCAAAGTACATATAGAATTGTCTCTGGAGAGCAAGGAGAGAGCATTGATTTATGGCTGCCAGGGATCAGGAAAGACCTCTGTGTAAGATGGGACAGGCAAGCTAAGACCTGCAGGAAGCTGGGTATGCCTAGGGGTAGAGAGGAGGAAGGAAATTCTAAGAGGGGTGAAGAGAGGGAGAGAGAAACAGACAGACAGACAGAGAGGTAGAGATAGAGATGGAGACAGAGACAGAGAGACAGAGTCAGAGAAAGATAGAGACAGAGAGACAGAGACAGAAACAGAAAGAGACAGAGAGAGAGATAGAGGCAGAGACAGAGACAGAAACAGAGAGACAGAGGCACAGAGAAATAGAGATAGAGACAGAGACAGAGAGACAGACAGAGAGGTAGAGATAGAGATAGAGACAGAAATGGAGACAGAGAGACAGAGACAGAGAAAGATAGAGACAGAGAGAGACAGAGACAGAAACAGAGACAGAAAGAGAGATAGAGAGATAGAGGCAGAGACAGAGAGACAGAGATAGAGACAGAGAGAGACAGAGGCACAGAGAAACAGAGATGGAGACAGAGACAGAGAGACAGAGAGAGAGAAAAAAAGGAAGGCAAGAAATAAAGAAAAGATAAAAAAGAGAAAGAAAAGTAGTAAAGAAAATAAGACAAAAAGAAGAGAAAAGAAAGGAAGGGGGCATAGAAAGAATAAAGGAAAGAAGAAAAGAATAAAAAGCAAAGAATGACAGAGGGCATAGGAACCGCTTGTGCAAAGAGATAGAATGCCATGTTTGGGGAAGAGCAAGTAGTTCAGTTTGGTCTCGGCACTGAGTGTATGATGGGGAGTTGGGTGAAATGTCTGGAATAGCAGGCTGGGACCAGATTACAAGGGTTTTAGAAGCCAAGTAGAGGAGTTTGCATTTTATTATGGAGATAATAGGGAGCTACTGAAGCTTGTTGAGTGAAAGAGTGAAAGGACCCAACTTCTGCTCCAGGAAGATAATTTTAGTAGTTATACAATGAGTGGTTTGGAGAGGGGATAAACTAATAAGGAGATCAATTAGGTTATTGTCATAGTTGAGAAGAAAGGTAATAACAACTGCAGCTGGCATGGTGGCTGTGTGAGTGGGACAGGATCCCACGAGAAAAACTGTGGAAAAAGAATAGCCCAGACTTGATGACTAACTGGATGTGAGGGGGATGAGGGAGAGGGATAAGCACAGGGTGGCTCCCAGGCTGCACACCTGGGGGCACTGGAAAGACTGTCATGATCTTTTTAGAAATAGGTGAGCTAGGAAGAGCGATGAGTTTCAATGGGTTCTGCTCTGGACTTGTCAAGCTTGAGAGATGCTTTTGGGATGGGCATCTAAGGGGGAGAGGCTGGAGCTTGGGAGAAAGGTTAAGATCTATCTATTCCTTCTTCACAGCAACAGTTCATCTGGGAGAGACAAGGTCACAGAACAGTGGCAGAACAGTGACTCCCAAATACCCACTGAGCACCGAAACTCTTTGACTATCCCAGAGGCAGACTGAGAAGTATTTTAAATGCCTGGGAAGAGAGTCTGTTCTGTTCTTGAAGGAGGTTCTCTGTGAGCACTGAGCTGCTAATTATGGGTGAAGCAAGAGAAGCGCAGGATATGGTTCCTCTCTTCAAGGAGTTCACAGTTTAATTAGTGAGCCAATATTGATACCTGAAACCAGTAATGAGCTAGACAAGATAGCATGGCGGGGGAGAAGAAAAAGGGCTGAACCAGTCACAGAAGGTCGTCTCAGAAGTTTAGGGAGAAAAAGCAGAATCTTAATTCACTTTAATTCAACAAGTCTTTATCCAGTGCCTACTGTGTGTCTGGCACTGTGCTAATATATTCTGGGGATAAGAAAGCGAATAAGAAACAAGAGCTGCCTTCATCGAGCTTACGTTCTACTGGGGGTAAATGATATATACACAGATAAGTAAATGCAAAGTATCTTGTATGTATGTATATGCATGGCTTCTAGGTGGTGCAGTGGATGGAGTCTGGAAGTTATGAGTTCAAATCTGGTCTCAAACACTTCCTAGCTATGTGATCCTGGCTGCTGTTTCCTCGTCTGTAAAATGGGGATAATAATAGTTTACCCACCTGGGCTATTGTAAGGATATTTTAAAATTTTATTTTGCAAATCATAATGTGTAATATTAAATGCTAGTTATTGCCATCATCATCTGCATATGTATGTGTCTGTATATCTATCCATCCATTATTTACGTATCTATCCATCATCTACCTCTTTCTCTCTCTTTCTATCATCTACCTTTCTATCTATCCATCTATTTTTAGCTATCACCTTTTTATATATCAATCATCCATCTTTTTCTTTCTCTCTCTTTCTTTCTTCCTTTGTTTTTATCTCCTTCTTTTCCTTTCTTTTTTCTTCTTTCCTTCCTTCCTTCCTCCTTCCCTCTCTCTCTCCCTTCCTTCCTTCCTTCCTTCCTTCCTTCCTTCCTTCCTTCCTTC
>NW_025343216.1:0-1154 GCF_016433145.1 Gracilinanus agilis
CTTTTTATCTTTGATACTGATGATTTTGTTTTCTTCTCTCCTTTTTTAAATTAGATTGACCAGTACTTTGTCAATTTTGTTTGTTTTTTTCAAAGTACCACCTTCTAGACTTATTTATTAATTCAATAGTTCTTTTATTTTCAATTTTATTGATTTCCCTTTTAATTATTGTAATATCTAATTGGGCTTTTAGCTGTGGATTTTTATACTGCCTTTAATCAGCATGCAATGACCTTCCCTATCTTTTTTAATCATATCTATTTTTACATAATAGCCACTCCTGCCTTCTTTTTCTCATTTGATGCCCAAAAGATTTAACTCAAGCCCTTAACCTTAAACATATGTATGTCCACCCGCCTCATATGTGTTTCTTGTAGACAACATATGGTAAGATTTTGGTTTCTAATCCACTCTGCTATTTGCTTCCATTTTATGAGTGAGTTCATCCCATTCACATTCAGAGTTAAAATTATCAGTTGTGCATTTGCTGACATTTTTGTATCCTCCCCTAGTCCCACCCCTTCATCTTACACTATTTCCTTTTAAACCAGTGGTTTGCTTTAAGCCAGTATCCCTTAACACCTCCCTTGATTAACTTCCCTTTCTACCCCCCTCCCTTATTATTCCCCTCTTTTTATTTTTAAAGGCCTAATGAGTTCCCTCCCCCTTCTCCTCCCCTCCCTTTTTTGATCTCCCCACTCCCCTACTCCCCTTGGTCTATCCCTTCTGACTTTCTCAGTAGGGTTAGATAGAGTTTTATATCCCAATAGATAATATAGATACTCTTCCCTCTCCGGGTTGATTACACTAAGAGTAAGGTTTAAATATTACCTCTTAATCCTCTCTTCCTCTCCTTCTTATAATAGTATTTGTCCCCTCCCCTTCCCATGCTCTCTTTGTGTGTAATAGAATATCCTATTTTTCTTATTTACTCAAGTTTCTCTTGGTGTCCCCTACTATTCACCCCCCTCTTTCCCAACCCCCATGTCATCTTAGACCATTTAGTATTCCATCCTTTTGCTATGAATTATTCTTCTGATTGCTATAATAGTGCATACTGTAATAGTAAATAGAGTTCACTACAGAGAATTATACATAACATTTCTCCACATAGGAATACAGATAATTAGATCTTATTGAAGCCCTTAAAGAGT
>NW_025343217.1:0-1588 GCF_016433145.1 Gracilinanus agilis
AACCAAACCCTTCATCTATTGGTCAGTGAGAGTTCCTACCAAACAATGAGAATGGGATTGCTCTGGCAGGATACTGGTGTTATCTTTTGGGGGACAGGTGTTTACCATTTTGTAAACAATCTCTTCATTAACAATAATGGTTAAGGTTTGGCAAGAAAGTCTTTTATCCTTCAAAAGAGGGGACAATTTATTTAAAGATTAGGATTTTTAGCCAAATACCAATTTTATTACTATTTTCTTATTCCTTTATTATAATAATACTATAGATTTTTTCTGCTGTTCTTGCTCTTCTGATTATTCTCATTATTCTCAGTCCTCAGAGCTTTTACATACATAATAATGTTAATGATTATATGCTCTTTTTTTCAAACATTTATTAATATTCATTTTTAACATGGTTACATGATTCATACTCCTCCTTTCCCCTTTGCCCCCCACACTCCCCCCACCCATAGCCGACGCACATTTCCACTGGTTTTGTCATGTGTCCTTGATCAAGACCAATTTCCAAATTGTTGGTAGTTGCATTGGTGTGGTAGTTTCGAGTCCACACCCTCAATCATGTCCACCCTGACCCATGCGTTCAAGCAGTTGTTTTCCTTATATGTTTCCTCTCCTGCAGTCCTTCCTCTGAATGTGGGTAGCATTCTTTACCATAAATCCCTCGGAATTGTCCTGGGTCATTGTATTGCTGCTGGTACAGAGGTCCATTACATTCAATTTTACCACAGTATATCAGTCTCTGTGTACAATGTTCTTCTGGCTCTGCTCCTTTTGCTCTGCATCTGTTCCCAGAGGTCTCTCCATTTCGACTGGAACTCCGCCAGTTTATTATTCCTTTTAGCACAATAGTATTCCATCACCCACATATACCACAGTTTGTTCAGCCATTCCCAAATTGAAGGATATACCCTCCTTTTCCAATTTGTTGCCACCACAAAAAGCACAGCTATAAATATTTTCATACAAGTCTGTTTATCTATGATCTCTTTGGGGTACAAACCCAGCAATGGTATGGCTGGATCAAAGGGCAGGTATTCTTTTATAGCCCTTTGAGCATGATTCCAAATTGCCAGCCAGAATGGTTGGATCAGTTCACAGCTCCATCAGCAATGCATTAATGTTCCAATTTTGCCACATCCCCTCCAACATTCATTACTCTCCCCTTCTTTCATTTTATTTATTTATTTAACATTTATTAATAATCATTTTTAACATGGTTACATGATTCATGCTCCTACTTTCCCCTTCACTCCCCCGCACTCCCCCCACCCATGGCCGACGCACATTTCCACTGGTTTTGTCATGTGTCCTTGATCAAGACAAATTTCCAAATTGTTGGTGGTTGCATTGGTGTGGTAATTTGGAGTTCACATCCCCAATCATGTCCACCCCGACCCATACGTTCAAGCAGTTGCTTTTCTTATATGTTTCCTCTCCTGCAGTCCTTCCTCTGAATGTGGGTAGCATCTTTACCATAAATCCCTCAGAGCTGTCCTGGGTCATTGCATTGTTGCTGGTACAGAAGCCCATTACATTCGATTTTACCACAGTATATCAGTCTCTGTGTACAGTGTTCTTTTGGCTC
>NW_025343218.1:0-2402 GCF_016433145.1 Gracilinanus agilis
GGCTGAACAAACTGTGGTATATGCTGGTGATGGAATACTATTGTGCTAAAAGGAATAATAAACTAGAGGAGTTCCAGGTGAACTGGAAGGACCTCCAGGAACTGATGCAGAGTGAAAGGAGCAGAGCCAGAAGAACATTGTACACAGAGAATGATATACTGTGGTAAAATCGAATGTAATGGACTTCTGTACCAACAACAATGCAATGACACAAGACAGCTCTGAGGGATTTATGGTAAAGAATGCTACCCACATTCAGAGGAAGATCTGCAGGAGAGGAAACATAGAAGATAAACAATTGCTTGAATGCATGGGTTGAGGCGGACATGATTGGGGATGTGGTCTCGAAACTACCACACCAATGCAACTAACAACAATATGGAAATAGGCCCTGAACAAGGACACATGTTATAACCAGTGGAAATGTGCTTTGGCCATGGGTGGGGGAAGTGCGGGGGAGGGGAATGAAGGGGAAAGTAGGGGCATAAAGTATGTAAACAGGTTAAAAATGAATATTAATAAATGTTTTAAAAAAAGAAATGATGAACAGGTTAATTTTGAAAAAGTATGGAAAGACCTAAATAAAATTATGAAGAGTGAAATAAGCAGAATCAAGAGAACAATAGAAATATTGTCTGAAGAATGACTTATTTATGCCTACTTCCAGAGAAAGAATATATAAATAGAAATAATTGAGAAATAGTTTTATGTATACATGTATTTTTTTGTCAAATGATGCCTTCTCTAATGGGGGAGGAGAAAGGAGGGAAGAAGTAACTGGGTATTTTCATGTAACTATGCCAGGGAAGCTGTGGGTTTCCCCACAATGAGTCAGCCAGGTCACCCCCCTCAACATACAAACTTCAGGACCCAAAGGCATCCTGGCAAGCCCTACACGCCAGAGTAGACCACCACACAAACTAGGAACCTTACTTCCTCCATCCCAGGAATAGAGCTGAATTACAACAAATAGGCAAATTCATGAAAAAAGGCCAGAAAAATGAGTGAAAGACAAGAATAGAAAACAGAATAATAAAACCTGACCCTTGAAAGCTATTTTAGTAACAGGGAAGATCAAAATACAAACTCAGAAATGGACAACAATGTCAAAATGGAAACATGTAAAGTCTCAAAGAAAAATATGAATGAGTGTCAGGCCCCATAGGAAATCACAGAAGAGATAAAAAAGGAATTGAAAAAAATCAAATAAGAGAAGTAGATGAAAAATTAGGAAAAGAATAGATATAAAGAGTCAACAGCTTTGAAAAAATTCACTGAAGAAAACAAGTTCTTAAAAAATAAAATTGGCTAATTGGAAAAGGAAGTAGAAAAAGTCAATGAAGAAAGCAACTTCCTAAAAATTAAATTTTGGGCATGAAGAAACAATAAAATAATAGAAAATAAAATGAATGAAAAATGTGGAAGAAAACCGAAAATATCCCAATGGAAAAACAACTGACCTGGAAAACTAGACCAAATGATTTGAGGAATCATTGGATTCTTTTAAAGTCCTGATAAAACAACGTCAGCAAAATAGAAGGAATAAAAAAGAACTGACTAAAGATCCTCCCTCAGATTTTACTTTGGGCAAACCATTTTCAAATTCAAAAGGTTATTCATCTTTTAAATAGGGGATATTTTTCATTCAGTTTATTCATCTTTTAAATAGGGATATATTTTTTTAACATTTATTAATATTCATTTTTAACATGGTTACATGATTCACGCTCCTCCTTTCCCCTTCAACCCCCCCCCCCGCGTCCCCCCTACCCATGGCCAATGCGCATTTCCACTAGTTTTGTCATGTGTCCTTGATCAAGACTAATTTCCAAATTGTTGGTAGTTGCATTGGTGTGGTGGTTTCGAGTCCACACCCCCAATCATGTCCACCCCGACCTATGCGTTCAAGCAGTTGTTTTTCTTATATGTTTCCTCTCCTGCAGTCCTTCCTCTGAATGTGGGTAGCATCTTTACCATAAATCCCTCAGAGTTGTCCTGGGTCATTGTATTGCTGCTGGTTCAGAGGTCCATTACATTTGATTTTACCACAGAATGTCAGTCTCTGTGTATAGAGTTCTTCTGGCTCTGCTCCTTTCGCTCTGCATCAGTTCCCGGAGGTCTCTCCAGTTCGCCTGGAACTTCTCCAGTTTATTATTCCTTTTAGCACAATAGTATTCCATCACCCGCATATACCACAGTTTGTTCAGCCATTCCCCAATTGAAGGACATACCCTCCTTTTCCAATTTGTTGCCACCACAAAAAGCACAGCTATAAATATTTTCGTACAAGTCTGTTTATCTATGATCTCTTTGGGGTACTAACCCAGCAATGGTATGGCTGGATCAAAGGGCAGCCATTCTTTTATAGCCCTTTGAGCATGATTCCAAATTGCCAGCCAGAA
>NW_025343219.1:0-1453 GCF_016433145.1 Gracilinanus agilis
AATATATGCACTCAAGGATATAAATTTCCCCCTGAGTACTGCCTTGGGTGCATCCCACAGAGTTTGGTAGGATTTCTTATCATTGTCATTCTCTTCAATGAAATTGTTGATAGTTTCTATGATTTCTTCTTTGACTAATTGGTTTTGGAGAATCATATTGTTTAATTTCCAATTGGTTTTTGATTTGCCTGTCCAGGTGCCCTCACTAATTATTATTTTATTTGCATTCTGATCTGAGAAGGTTATATTTATTATATCTGCTCTTTTGCTTTTGTTTGCAATGATTCTATGCCCTATTACATGGTCAATTTTTGTAAATGTACCATATGCAGCTGAAAAGAAGGTGTATTCCTTTTTGTCCCTATTTATTTTTCTCCACATATCAATTAAATCTAATTTTTCTAGGACTTCATTCACCTCTCTTACCTCTTTCTTATTTATTTTTTGGTTTGATTTATCTAGATCTGCAAGAGGAATATTTAGATCTCCCACTGTTGTGGTTTTACTATCTATTTCCTTCTTGAGCTCTGCCAGTTTCTCCTTCATGAATTTGGATGCTATACAACTTGATGCATATATATTGAGCAGTGTTATTTCCTCATTGTTTATACTGCCTTTAATCAGAATGTAAGGACCTTCCCTGTCTTTTTTAATCCTATCAATTTTTACTTTGGCTTTGTCAGAGATCATAATAGCCACTCCTGCCTTCTTTTTCTCATTTGATGCCCAAAAGATTTTGCTCATGCCCTTAACTTTGAACTTGTGTGTGTCTAGCTGACTCATATGTGTTTTTTGTAGACAACATATAATAGGGTTTTGGTTTCTGATCCACTCTGCTATTTGCTTCCGTTTTATGAGCGAGTTCATCCCATTCACATTCAGAGTTACAATTGTTAGTTGTGCATTCACTGACATTTTTGTATCCTCCCCTAGTCCTACCCCTTCTTCTTACACTATTTCCTTTTTTTTTAAATTATTTATTTTTTATTTTTTCTTTATTTTTTTAACATTTATTAATATTCATTTTTAACATGGTTACATGATTCATGCTCCACCTTTCCCCTTCAACCCCGCCCCCCGTATCCCCCCCTACCCATGGCCAATGCGCATTTCCACTAGTTTTGTCATGTGTCCTTGATCAAGACCAAATTCCAAATTGTTGGTAGTTGCATTGGTGTGGTAGTTTCCAGTCCATACCCTCAATCATGTCCACCCCGACCCATGCGTTCAAGCAGTTGTTTTTCTTATATGTTTCCTCTCCTGCAGTCCTTCCTCTGAATGTGGGTAGCTTTCTTTACCATAAATCCCTCAGAATTGTCCTGGGTCATTGTATTGCTGCTGGTACAGAGGTCCATTACATTCAATTTTACCACTGTATATCAGTCTCTGTGTATAGAGTTCTTCTAGCTCTGCTCCTTTCGCTCTGCATCAGTTCCTGGAGGTCTCTCCAGTT
>NW_025343220.1:0-1215 GCF_016433145.1 Gracilinanus agilis
GGGGGGGGAAGGGGCAGAGAGAGAGAGAGACTTTAAATGCTTTTATAAATTAAATTAATTGAGAGCATTTGAAGAAAAATTAGAAAAGAAATGAGAGCAATGGAAGGAGAGAATTAAAAAGGGAATTAACATCTTAGAACAGGAGGAACAGAACTTGGTCTAAGCTACAAACTCTGAAAACTAGAATGCCAATGACTTCATGAAGTAATATGAGATTTTGACACAAAGTCAAAAGGCTAAAAAAAAGGAAAATATAAAATACCATAAATCAACATAAAAACAATTAATCCAGATCAAGAAGAAAAAAATGTAAGCATCATTAAACTATTTGAATATTATGACCATAACAACGACAAATCTAGACATCTTATTTCATGAAATCTTAAAAGCATCCCAATCTTTTGGAATCAGAGGGCAAAGTAAAAATAGAAAAGCTCCAGTCATCCAATTGAAAGAAACCCCAAAATAAAAACTCTCCTAGAAAGATCAAAGACAAAACCTAAAGTTTCACATCAAATAAAAAATACTGTTAGTGGCTAGAGAGTCAAGTACTGAAGAGCCACATTAATTTTCTACTTCAGTTTTCTCAACTTGTAAAATGGGGACAATACTTTCCAGGATTGTTGTGAGGATCAAATAACATTAATTTTGATTCACTTATTTAGTACAGTGCCTGGAATATAGAATTTATTTAATAAGTGTTTATTCCCTCTTTCTTTTAAGTCCAACAAAAATTTTTTCTTAGCTGTTTATATACTGTTCTTTGGTTTCTCATTACAATTTTACTCTTTCTGACTGTACTATTCGATATTTCTTTGTCTACAAGGCAAAAACTTATATTCTCCACAATTCTTTGATTAATTTCTAGATATTTTCAAATCCCTATCATCATACATTCTGAGAGACTTAATAAATATATCTTAATAATGATTACACAGAATACATGTGCCTAATGGGGAAAGTAAACAAAGTGTCTTAATTAATCCCAAATCTCTTTAACTAAAGTCCTTCCAGCACTAATTATGCTGAATATATGCATATTGATCATATTTTTAAAAACCTTTTCTTTATGTTGAGGAATTAATAAAGTTTGGGCTGGATGAGCTGGTACAGACGAGCAAAGAACTCTCATTGACTCTGACCTCTTCATAGGACAAATGGAAATTTTCTTCAAGGGCTTGAAAGAAAATCCAGCCAAAATATATATATATATAT
>NW_025343221.1:0-1770 GCF_016433145.1 Gracilinanus agilis
CCAAAAAGCCAAAGAACGCACCCGAAATCTGAGCGCGGGCTTAGGGCGCAGAGCGCGGGAGCAGAGCTCAGGCTGGCTCAGAGCTCAGGCTCCGCGGAGGCGTGGGTGGAGGCAGACACAGCCACGAGCTAAATCTCTGAAACCCTGAGTGGGGAACCAGCGTACACGGCTATACGACTGTGGAAGCAGCGCCCTGAGACTTGTAAAGAAACCTCCGGCAGAGGATCAAGCAAGGGGGTCCACCAGGGGGCTTGACCGCGGACAGACCCTGAGCGTGAGGATAAACCTGAGAAGCTGCTGGGCTAACGATGGCTACCCAGTCTCAGGAAGTTCAGAAGAGAAAGATTAACAAAAAGAAAAAGAAGTCTTTAACACTCGACAGCTTTTACACAGAGAAAATCCAGACAACCAAGCAAACAGAGGAGGAGAACAAACAAGCATCCGGACCCTCCTCAAATACGGAAAACTCCTCACAAGCTATGGAAGAGTTCAAAACTGAGATTTTGAGGAAAATGGAAGAGATCTGGCAAGAAAATAACAGTTTAAAAGGTAGAATCTTGCAATTGGAAAGTGATGCTCAGAAACCAAATGAACTGATAAGCAAATTGAACACCAGAAATGACCAGATTGAAAAGGAATACCAGAAGATTATAACCGAAAACCGAAAGATTATAGCTGAAAACCAATCCCTAAAGGCCAGAATTGAGCAATTAGAAGCTAATGATCTCTCAAGACAACAAGAACAAATAAAACAAAGTCAAAAGACTGAAAAAATAGAAGAAAACATGAAATATCTCAAGGAGAGAGTGACAGACCAAGAAAACCGGTCTAAAAGAGACAATTTGAGAATAATTGGCCTTCCAGAAAAACCAGAAATTAATAGAAACCTGGACTCCATACTAACAGAAATAATTCAGCAAAATTGCCCTGAAGTCCTACAACAAGAGGGCAATATAGACATTGAAAGGATTCATAGAACACCTGCGACATTCGATCAAGAAAAGAAAACACTCAGAAATATAATTTCCAAATTCAAGAGTTTCCAAGCAAAGGAAAGAATCTTACAAGAAGCCAGAAAGAAAAAATTCAAATATCAAGGAGCACCAATCAGGATCACACAGGATCTGGCAGCCTCCACGCTAAAAGATCGCAAGGCTTGGAATACGATATTCAGAAAGGCAAGAGAGCTGGGCCTGCAACCACGGATCAACTACCCATCAAAATTGACTATATATTTCCAGGGGAAAGTATGGGCATTCAACAAAATTGAAGAATTCCAGGTATTTGCACAGAAAAGACCAGGGCTAAATGGAAAGTTTGATATCCAACCACAAAAATCGAGAGAAACATGAAAAGGTAAATAAGATATAGAGGGGAAAGAAAGAAAACTTATAATTTTTAAATTTGCCTTTTAAAGAGCCTCAGTGAGATCTAATTATCTGTATTCCTATGTAGAGAAATGTTATGTATAATTCTCTGTAGTGAACTCTATTCACTATTATAATATTCACTATTATAGTAATCAGAAGAATAATTAACAGGGTGAGGGTGGAACACTAAATAATCTAAGATGACATGGGGGATGGGAAAGAGGGGGTGAATAGCAGGGGACACCAAGAGAAACTTGAGTGAATAAGAAAATAGGATATTCTATTACACACAAAGAGGGCATGGGAGGGAGAGGGGACAAATACTATTATAAGAAGGAGAGTAAGAGAGCATAAAGAGGTAATAATCAAACCTTACCCTTAGTGTAATCAACCCGGAGAG
>NW_025343222.1:0-2496 GCF_016433145.1 Gracilinanus agilis
GAATGCACAACTGATAATTATAACTCTGAATGTGAATGGGATGAACTTGCTCATAAAACAGAAGCAAATAGCAGAGTGGATTAGAAACCAAAATCCTAACATATGCTGTCTACAAGAAACACATATGAGGCAGGTGAATATACACAAGTTTAAGGTTAAGGGTTTGAGCAAAATCTTTTGGTCATCAAATGAGAAAAAGAAGGCAGGAGTGGCTATTATGATTTCTGACAAAGGCAAAGTAAAAATAGTTATGATTAAAAAAGACAGGGAAGGTCATTACATCCTGATTAAAGGCAGTATAGGCAATGAGGAAATAACATTGCTCAATATGTACGTACCAAGTAGCATAGCATCCAAATTCATGAAGGAGAAACTGGCAGAGCTAAAGAAGGAAATAGATAGTAAAACCATAATAGTGGGAGATCTAAATATTCCACTTTCAGATCTAGATAAATCAAACCAAAAAATAAATAAGAAAGAGGTAGGAGAGTTGAATGAAGTCCTAGAAAAATTAGATATAATTGATATGTGTAGAAAAACAAATAGGGACAAAAAGTAATACACCTTCTTTTCAGCTGCACATACTACATTCACAAAGATTGACCATGAAATAGGGCAAAGAAACATTGCAAACAAATGCAACAGAGCAGAAATAATAAATGTAAACTTCTCAGATCATAATGCAATAAAAATAATAATCAGTAAGGGCACCTGGACAGGCAAATAAAAAACTCATTGGAAATTAAATAATATGATTCTCTAAAACCAGTGAGTCAAAGAAGAAATCATAGAAACAATCAACAATTTCATTGAAGAGAACGACAATGATGAGACATCCTACCAAAATCTGGGGGATGCAGCCAAGGCAGTACTCAGGGGGAAATTTATATCCTTGAGTGCATACATTAACAAATTAGGGAGGGCAGAGATTAGTGAATTGGGCATGCAACTTAAAAAACTAGAAAGCAAGCAAATTAAAAATCCCCAGATGAAAACTAAATTAGAAATACTAAAAATCAAGGGAGAAATTAACAAAATTGAAAGTAAAATAACTATTGAATTAATAAATAAGACTAGAAGCTGGTATTTTGAAAAAACAGGCAAAATAGACAAAGTACTGGTCAATCTAATAAAAAAAAGGAAAGAAGAAAAACAAATTGACAGTATTAAAGATGAAAAGGGAGACCTTACCACTAATGAAGGGGAAATTAAGGCAATCATTAAAAACTACTTTGTCCAATTATATGGCAATAAATATAACAATCTAGGAGATATGGATAAATACTTACAAAAATATAAATTGCCTAGATTAACAGCAGAAGAAATAGAATACCTAAATAATCCCATATCTGAAAAAGAAATTGAACAAGCTATCCAAGAACTACCTAAGAAAAAATCACCAGGGCCTGATGGATTCATAAGTGAATTCTATCAGACATTCAAAAAGCAACTAATCCCAATACTATAAAAATTATTTGATATAATAAGCAAAGAAGGAGTCCTACCAAATTCCTTTTATGACACAAATATGGTACTTATTCAAAAGCCAGGTAGATCAAAAATAGAGAAAGAGAACTACAGACCAATCTCCCTAATGAACATAGATGCAAAAATCTTAAATAGAATACTAGCAAAGAGACTCCAGCAAGTAATCAAGAAGATCATCCACCATGATCAGGTGGGATTTATACCAGGAATGCAAGGTTGGTTCAACATTAGGAAAACCATCCACATAATTGACCATATCAACAGTTTAACAAACAAAAATCACATGGTTATCTCAATAGATGCTGAAAAAGCCTTTGACAAAATACAGCATCCATTCCTATTGAAAACAATGAAAAGTATAGGAATAGAAGGACCTTTCCTAAAAATAATAAATAGTATATACTTAAAACCATCAACAAGCATCATATGCAATGGGGATAAATTAGAAGCCTTCCCAATAAGATCAGGAGTGAAACAAGGATGCCCATTATTACCTCTATTATTCAACATACTACTAGAAACACTAGCAGTAGCAATTAGAGAAGAAAAAGAAATTGAAGATATCAATATAGGCAATGAGGAGACTAAGCTATCACTCTTTGCAGATGATATGATGGTCTACTTAAAAAATCCCAGAGAATCAACTAAGAAGCTTGTAGAAATAATCAACAACTTTAGCAGAGTTGCAGGATACAAAATAAATGCACATAAATCATCAGCATTTCTATATATTTCCAACATATTAGAACAGCAAGAAGTAGAAAGAGAAACACCATTTAAAATCACCCTAGACAATATAAAATACTTAGGAATCTATCTACCAAAACAAACACAGCAATTATATGAACACAACTACAAAACACTTTCCAAACAAATAAAACTAGATCTAAACAATTGGAAAACCATTGATTGCTCATGGGTAGGTCGAGCTAACATAATAAAAATGACAATTCTACCCAAATTAATTTACCTATTTAGCGCCATACCTATCAAACTACCAAAAAACTT
>NW_025343223.1:0-1503 GCF_016433145.1 Gracilinanus agilis
TCAGTGAGATCTAATTATCTGTATTCCTATGTAGAGAAATGTTATGTATAATTCTCTGTAGTGAACTCTAGTCACTATTATAATATTCACTATTATAGTAATAAGAAGAATAATTCACAGGGTGAGGGTGGAACACTAAATAATCTAAGATGGCATGGGGGATGGGAAAGAGGGGGTGAATAGCAGGGGACACCAAGAGAAACTTGAGTGAATAAGAAAATAGGATATTCTATTACACACAAAGAGAGCATGGGAGGGAGAGGGGACAAATACTATTATAAGAAGGAGAGGAAGAGAGCATTAAGAGGTAATAATCAAACCTTACTCTCAGTGTAATCAACCCGGAGAGGGAAGAGTAGCTATACTCCATTGGGACATAAAACTCTTAACTAACCCTTCTGAGAAAGTCAGAAGGGATAAAACAAGGGAAGCAGGGGAGTGGGGAGGTCAAAAAAGGGAGGGGAGACGAGGGAGGGAATTCATAAGGCCTTTAAAAACAAAAAGAGGGGGGGAAAATAAGGGAGGGGGTAGAAAGGGAAGTTAATCAAGGGAGGGGATAAGGGATAGCGGCTCAATAACAAACCACTGATTTAAAAGGAAAAAGTATAAGGAAAAAGGGGGTAGGAAGAGGGGAGGATTCGAAAATGTCAGCAAATGCACAAGTGATGATTATAACTCTGAATGTGAATGGGATGAACTCGCTCATAAAACGGAAGCAAATAGCAGAGTCGATTAGAAACCAAAATCCCACCATATGTTGTCTACAAGAAACACATATGAGGCGGGTGGACATACACAAGTTTAAGGTTCAGGGTTTGAGCAAAATCTTTTGGGCGTCAAATGAGAAAAAGAAGGCAGGAGTGGCTATTATGATTTCTGACAAAGCCAAAGTAAAAATAGATATGATTAAAAAAGACATGGAAGGTCATTACATCCTGATTAAAGGCAGTATAAACAATGAGGAAATAACACTGCTCAATATGTATGCACCAAGTGGCATAGCACCCAAATTCGTAAAGGAGAAACTGGCAGAGCTCAAGAAGGAAATAGATAGTAAAACCATACTAGTGGGAGATCTAAATATTCCTCTGTCAGATCTAGATAAATCAAACCGAAAAATAAATAAGAAAGAGGTAAGAGAGGTGAATGAAGTCCTAGAAAAATTAGATTTAATTGATATGTGGAGAAAAATAAATCGGGACAAAAAGGAATACACCTTCTTCTCAGCTGCACATTGTACATTCACAAAGATTGACCATGTTATAGGGCATTGAATCATTGCAAACAAATGCAAAAGAGCAGAAATAATAAATGTAAACTTCTCAGATCATAATGTGATAAAACTAATAATCAGTAAGGGCACCTGGACAGGAAAATCAAAAACTAATTGGAAATTAAATAATATGATTCTTCAAAACCAATTTGTCAAAGAAGGAATCATAGAAACAATCAACAATTTCATTGAAGAAAATGACAATGATGAGACATCCTACCAAACTATGT
>NW_025343224.1:0-6256 GCF_016433145.1 Gracilinanus agilis
ATATATATGTGTGTGTGTGTGTGTATGTATATATGAATGTATGTATTTATATATGTATATGTATGTATATATACACATATTTTTTCTCTCGTTGTCACTCATTATAGCAGTTATGTAGCACACTTTTTTAAAATCACATGTGAAATTTTTGTATTTAAAGCACATATTAAAATTGAAAGAGTTTTTGATTATTAGATTAGTGTAGGTTTATTATATCCATTAGTTGTAACTGCCAGCCCAAAAGCCTTAGACTATAGAAACTGCCATTGGTATTTTGCTATTATGGGACTTAGTACATATGTCTGCTACAACAAAACTTATTCAACATAATGTCTGATTCAACAAAATGGAATCAACAAAAGAGTACAGATTTCATCAATATAGTGCCATAGAAGAACGGATATCTATGTAGTCCAAAAGAAACATGTACCTAACCTGTTCAATGCCAAATGAGCACACAGGTCAAAAAGAGAAACCAATCCTGCTAGGCCTGCTATGACTTCTATGCCAATAAAAAGGACTTGAACCTAGTGTGAGCATCGAGGTTGCGATGCTTAACTTATGTTAAGACATAGGACTGTTCAAATCACATTCCTTGTAAAAATGTATATGTCAAGTACCTACAATTGGGTGTTGGTTCCATATTATATCCCTGAGAAGAAATGATGAAAGAAGAAAAGATGTAATATCAGATCAATAAATATAAATCTAGTCCCTTTTCCCTAACTTTCTTACTATAGCATTGGACTGTGTTACAGGCTACTAAAAGGTTAAGTAGCTCCTGCAATTCATACACATAAAGGAGTGACCCAACTTACTTCCTCATCCTATTTGTGAAAGACCATTGGGGAGCTTCCTTCTCCCGACGTTTTGTCAGGAAATGATTGACTGCAAATAATTGGACACAAGGGAGGGAAAGGTAGATTGGTCACTTTCAAGGTGATGAGAGAATGGAAATGTCTCCACCCTGTGTCCACATATGCAGAGTATTAAATTTTGCCAACACCTCTTCTTTCACAAGTCACCTTCCAAACATTGTGATGTAGAGGAATGTTAAGTCAAAGATCAAGGAATTGGGGCCTTGGAGATTAGGCTTGTGGCAGGTACTGATTCTTTATAGTCTCCTGCTTTACTTGGAGTGGCCTCAGGAGAGAAAGCGTGCTTGGGGCATTATGTCTTCAGTTCACAATTCTTCTTCTCTTCTTTCCTGAGGCCTTATTTTCTCCAGTTTCTAGAATCCCCAGCCAAGTGTTGGCCCTATTCCCCTTGATGGAGCCAGTCTGTGATTGACCTCAGGTGATCTGACCAGAACCCTTGGGAATTCTGCCACTAGAAGTAGCAATTTTTAGTTCCTACAGATCCAGCTTTCTGTAGCCACCAGCTAACTTCCCTTGCCTTCCCTGCCTTGGAAGGCCAGTCAGGGACTCCAGTCTCTTGTGAGTGAGTACAGTTAGCAGGGCCCAACAACTTTCAGAAATGACATTCAGCTGGTGTGCATGGATTCCCAAATTCCTCCCCTGGTCTGCTGTTTCTCATTTTATCTTTCTTTTCCTCATCATTCATTTCTTGCTCTCCCTCTGTCTTCATCACTTTGCCTGTTTGTTTCACTCTTAACCCCTCTTGATCTTTATCCCTCACTTTCTCCTCCTTTCTCTGTCATTATCTCTCCATCTCTCAGTCTTTGTCACTCTATCTCTCTCTGCCTTAATCTCTCTGTCTCTGTCCCTATCACTTAATATCTTCTTCAGTTTCCTCTATCTGTCTGTCTCTGTCTCTCCATTTCTTAATCTGTCTCATTTTATGTGTCTCTATGTCTCTAATATCTCTCTCTACACATCTGTCTCCTTATCTCTCTCTCTTAGTCTCTTTTTATGTATCTGCCTTTCAAAGACTCTTTTTTTGTCTTTCTCTCTCTGTCTCTTATCTCTAAATATTCATCTCTATATGTCTCTATCTCTTGCTCATTTTACCATTCTTTACCTCATTATTCCTTTCGCTCTCTCCCTCTGTCTCTATCACTTTCTCTGTTTCTATTTCTCTCTTAACTTCTCCCTCTCCTATTCCCTCATTCTCCTCCTTTCTCTGTCACTACCTCTCCATCTGTCAGTCTCTTTGACTCTCTATCTCTGTCCTTGTTCTCTATCTCTGTCCTTGTGCTTTCTCTCTTTTTAATTCCTATGACTTTCTATCTATCTCTCTGTTTCTTAATCTTTCTCATTTTACATATGTGTTTCTTTAATTCTGGATTTCCATATCTCTAATATCTCCCCCCTTCTCTCTCTGTCTATCTCTCTCTGTCTCTCTCTGTCAATCTCTTGCATTTGGTCTCTTTATCTCTTGCTCTCTCTAACTTGGAGCTTGCCTCCTTTTATGTTGACTCTTTTGGTATGACTGTAAATATAGCTTCAAACCCAATTCCTGACCCTTATATCCAGCATTTCAATAACAGACAGTTCTCCTTTTTCAGTGGCAGGTCCTAATGAATGAATTCTGGCCACTTCTCTCAACTTTGTCTTGGATGGTTCGGTGGGGCTACAAAGGCAGTGGGTAACAAATGCAATTTACAGAGAATCACATAGAGTAGAAGCAGGCTAGATTTCATCAAAACTGCCTCAGGTCTTTTCTCTTGCTCAATTTGATCTCTACCTGGGTAAAGGTCTCTCTGTTGGGCTAAATAGGGAAGATGATTACAGAATTCTGGCTTTTACTATATACATACAACACAACACCCTGGGAGCATGAGACTATTGATATGGAACATGCTGTTAGAGCTCTAACCCCTTTACTTTATAGATTGAAAATCTGAGGTTTGTGAAGAGAAGGGGCCCCATGGATAGCTCAAGTTCCATGTTTCTTGGGTCAACAAACATTTAAACTGATTCTTATATCCTCAATTTCTCTAAATGTATCTGGGTTTCTTTGGTGTAGTCTGGCATTTTCAAGAGTATTGAGGAATTAGAATTTTGAACCATAGTACTCTCTCTCCCAGCATATCACTTTTGGTTTCATGTTACTTTCTTCATTTTTGGAAATAAAATCTTTGTATGACATTAGCCCTCTCTCTCTCTTTTCTCCCAAATGTGGCTGGGAAAGTTCACTTGTTCTTTTCTTCTTTTTTGTGTGATTAGTAATAAACCTCATAAAATATGATACTTGGAGTTATTGGATATTTAAATTTTACAGTGTCAATATTTTCCCGGATTTGAATACTTGACAATCTGTTTGACATTGGGCCTGTATCTGATTCCCATCTTAATCCACACCACAGGGGGTTGGGAGAGTCTTTTTTTTAAAAGTGGCAAAAAACTGATTGGAGGCTAAATGGATCCCTTTCCCCACCCGGCCTCCTTTCTTGCTCCCTCCTTCAACCATTTGGATGACATGGCATTTGATCTTTGGGGGAAAATTCTTATATACTCAGTTTCTCTGAGTGTGTTAGGGTGTCTTTGGTGTAGTCCAACATTTTCAATGACTATCCTATAATTATAATTTGAACCATAGGACTCACTCTCCCAGCATCCCACTTTCATTCTAACTTTACTTACTTAGCTTTTGGAGATAAAATGTTTGTGTGACACAGGCCCTCTCTCTCTTTCCCCCTAAATGTAGCTGGCAAAGCTAGATTTACTCAGCCTCTTACTTTCGTCCTTTTCGATCTTCTTCTGCAAGTGATTTTTAATAAATCCTATAAAAATAATACTTGGAGTTATTGGATATTTAAATTTTAGAGTATCAATATTTTCCTGGATTTGAATACTTGACTATCTGTGTGACCTTGGGCCAGTACTTGAACCACACCTCCACACACACCACAGGATTTTGGGGGAGTCTTTTTTAAAGTGATAAAAAGCTGAGTTGAGCCTAAGTGGGCCCCTTTCCCTAGCAGGCCTCCCCTCTTGCTCCTTCCCCCAAACTTTTGGATGAGTGCTAAAGAGGACACTCAGCAGAACAGTAATTTTGTAGAGGTAAGAGTTCTTCCAAGGCAAAGCCCAACTATATTCTTCCTGTGGCTCCCTGTTCTCTCTTGGCTGGCTCTCATTCTGTCAAAAAGTAACCTGTGGCTGCTGGCTCCTGTTCTGGCTCTAGCATCAATGGCTGATAGTGGCCACTACTGGGAATCCTTAGGGTCTCCAGAACCTCTTCCCAGCCTAGGGAAGAAGGGAAAAACATCTTTTAGCGAATACTCCATGTCCCATATGCCAGTATGTTTATTTTTTGTTTTTTTGGAAACCCTTTCTTTCTGTCATAGAATCAAGACTGGGGAGCAATTTCAAGGCTGAAGAATTATACAGGATAAGTGATGGTGGTTATACCTGACTTTCCAGGGAATTGAGTGAAGCCATATTTGAACCCAGAAATTCTTGCTCTCAGATCTGGCTGCCCATAAACCCAATCAATTTTAAGGGCCCTTTATAAAGGAGATACTCAAAGGGCCAGGTGAGAAACAGGGTGCAATCTATCAGGCCCCAGAGTATCATCTTGACCTTCAAAACATGACATTCTCAAGGGTTCTTTCCAACCCAATTGTTGAGTACTTCCCTTTACTACCTGGAGGCCCCCCACCCTAAGGATATTCCCCTTTTGGACCCTCAGTTTTTCCTCTTTGAAACAAGGGTATGTGGCCTTGGAGCTCCCTTTTCACTGGGAGAATTTAACCCCCTGATTTCATACCAAGAGGGAAAGGATTCTTCCAAATGGACAAGGGGTAAGGGTTAGTGAGGTCTTCCTGGAGGCTTTGACATTGGACCTAAGCCTCTATAGAGGATTCAGGGAGGCAGAGATGGAGTAGGAGGACAGTGTGAGCAGAGGCACATCCAGTGAGTTCAAGGCAAACTTGTGCTAGAAGATCAGGGATGAGGGGAGTCCCGGTGACGAAGAGGACATGAGATTCTGTGGCCAAAGAAATGGCAGGGTGAGGGGAATGGATTCAATTCACTAACTTCACCAGTATCCTCCTTTGATTGTACAAAGACAATGGGGATGAGCTTCACCTGGCTGAGAGTGAGGTTTGTTTGGGTCCCATTGTCACAACAACAAGGGAATATTTGGTAACAAAGCCAGTGACCTCACAGAAGCTGGGCATAACTGCCCAACATCAGGAACCTCAAGTCATACCAGAATCAACCAAGAGAAAACTGGAAGGCAGAGGAAGAGCTTACTTGGACTTTGCCTTGGAAGAGCTCTGACTACTATGAAACTACTGACCTTTTGAGTGTCTTCCTTAGCACTCATCCAGAAGGTTGGGATAGGGAGCAAGTGGGGAGGCCTCCTGGGGAAAGGGGACCACTTAGCCTCTACTCATATTTTTGCCACTTTTAAAGAAAAAGATTGCCCCATCCCCTATGTTTGGGAGAGAGGGAGGGAGAGAGGAAAGAGAGAGAGAAAAAGAGTGAGACAGAGGGGAGTGGGAGTTGATATTGAAAGTCTATTCTAGGCCCAAAACATTCCACTGACTCACTATTAGCTCTAGGATCAAATCTCAACCACTGTTGACTACCCTTTTTAAACACCTACAACCAACCTATCTAAAGTTATTATATTTTATTTCACTTTGTGTTCTCTAAGACCCAGGCATATTTCCTTGTTCATATTCTTCATATACAACAAATCCTTTCTACTCCATTAGCTTCTTCATGGTAGCTTGGAATTCAATCTATTCTCACTTCTGCCTCTTCCAATTCTTAGTTTCCTTTGAAACTCAACTACCATGCCACATTGTCCTACTTAAGGATTTTCCTCAGCTCTCTGGACCCAAATATTTAGAGCTTCCTTCTTCACATATACACAAGTTTTCTCCACTAAAGGATTTAAGCTCCTGGAATCTAGAGTGTATTTAATTATTGCCTCCATATCCCCAGGACCTATCCTCTGGACTCACACATAGTAGGTGCTTAATAAATATTTCTTTACCACTTCCTTACTATTTAGGACATCAGGACATTCATTCACTGTCATCTTCTGGGCAAAAAGAATTATGCAGCATCTGAAAAAAGCAGGACAGAAACCAGTTCATGTAAAGAATAATCTTGTGTTCCTCTCTTATCCAAATCCTAGTATTGCATTCAGACCCATTCCAAAGCAGAGTTTTATTTAGTTTTAATGTGTGACTTCTAATTTGCTCTTACGAGGAGTAGAAGAAACCAAATGAAATCCTTCAGTGTAAACACATTTTATCTCTATCAATTTCTCTGACCCTCTTCCTCTCTCAATCTTTCTCTTTCTATTCTCTCTTCTTCTCTGTCCCACTCCATATCTC
>NW_025343225.1:0-6282 GCF_016433145.1 Gracilinanus agilis
CGTGACTTGCTTCCAGAGCACACAAGGCCTCTCTCTTCCTGGAAAGGCGATGTCAGGAGTGAAGGATGAGGGGCGGGCGAGGCGGGAGGTGTGAGGCTGTCGTGTCTCGGTGGCTTCTCCCACCAAATTCCCCAACCCTTGGAAAGGTCCACAGAGCAACCCACAAGAACTTGGAAGGCTGAGAAATGAATATAGCACCTGTGTTGGGAGCACCGAAGGCTCAAGCAGAAGCTATCCCACAGCTGACCAGTTGGTGACGTTTTGGGAGCTTGGATTACTGAGAATGGGCTTTTGGAGGTTTCTGGGAGAGAGAACCCAGAAGCTGAGATGAGCAGCCATTCTTCTTCTCCACTCTACAGGGGGTAGTAAGGTCCAGAGATTTGCCAGACCTCTCCCAGGGGCTGCTCCCCTACTCCTTCCTCCACGATGGCTTCTACTTGCCTTTAGTGAGAATCAGAAGCTGAGGGGTGACCCTTTCCTCCCACCCCCCCCTTCTCCACCCTCCCCCCACTGATGGGGACATTCTGTTAAAATTCTATAACAACCAGAGGCAACTTTGCTTTCCCCTTACCTGTTAAAGGATTGGTACCAGGGCTCGAATCTATGTTCAGCTGGTGGATGGTTTCTTCTCTCTTTGGGAAAGAGCTGAACTCAGGGTAGAAGCAGCTCCTGTTCTCCTTTCTGGCATCCCAAGCAGCTGTTTCCTTCCCAATGATTTGTTCTTCAATTGCTTACAATTATTGTTGCTACACATGAATCTGCCTCCCCTCTTGGATGTACGAGAAAATTCAGTAACCACTAAATCTCTGTCTGGTGCAGATAATGTGGTCACAGGTAGAAGTAGGAGAAGAGTTTGGATCTCTGCAGAGGGATGAGGCTCATATCCCCCCACTTAGCAGGACCCAGGCACGAGGGGAGGAAGAGCAGAGGCTGATTCCATTTGGAAGTCCCAAATGCAATGGAGGCAGAACGAAATCATTGGGTCCCTGGGCAAGCACAAGAGTCTACAAACAGGAGGGGCGTAGGAAGAGAGATAACAATAAGATGTATCCATATTCCTCGAAAGAGAAGAGATAAGCCTTCATAGCCAAAGCAAGCCGAGGTTGGGGAAGGAGAATCTGTACTGGCTGTGTGGTACCCACTGATTAAACCTCCTACTGGAAGGGAAATCCTGAAATTCTTGAATTCTTATTACATACCTTCCTAGGGAGGGAGGCCTGTGTCTAGAGTGAGAACCGAGGCATCCAATCTTTCTCCGGGATGCTTTTGCCTCTCCCCAGATTACTGATGGGACACCTTTTAAGGGAAAATACACTGGATGCCAAGATAAGCTCTACTGGGACAAAGGATGGAGTAAGGGAAGCAGCTGGAGATGGGACTGCTTTAGGGAAGGTGCTCTTAACCTGGGGTCTGAGAGTTTGTTTTTAAAAAGATATTTTGATAGGTGTATTTCAATATGATTGGATTCCTTTGTGAGTCCAAGTATAACTTATACACCAGTATAGTCACTTAGACTAACATTATACTGATGTATAATTAAAAAACATTATACTGAGAAGGGGTTAAAAGATTTCATCAGACTAGCAAAGGAAGTTTATGGCACAAAAAAGATTAAAATCCTCTGACTTAGGCCAAGCCGCAGTATTACAATTTTCCGGCCTGAACTCCTCCCTGTCCCTAATCGCCATAGGATTCTTAAAGAACACAACACTAAATACCCAGAGAAAGGAGTAACAGGGCTCCAGAGAATACAGATTAGGATTAAACAAGGCCCCAACATTCCCTCCAATTGTGCACAGAACCTCACGCTGACACAAGTCCCCAATTTGGGTGGTGAGGTGGGAAAAATGAGTTAACAAAAAAAGGCATCCATGATAAAGGGCTATTATGGAACCAAGAATGCTCAACACAAAAACCCAGATGAATTGAATAAATTCATAACTTCCACAAGAAAAGCCTCAAAGAAAAACACAGCTTGCTGCAAGGTCAGCTAAGATTCCTGGAAGAAATGAAGTAGGAATTTAAAAGTTATATTATATGTAAAATTAGATCTTTAGAGGAAAGAATTGGAAGAGAAATGAAAACACTCGAGTAAAGACTTGGAATAAGAATTAATAGTTTAGTAGAAAACCTCACCCGAGAAACAGACTTCCTAAAAAGCTGAATGGACTAGATAGGAATTAATGACTCCATGAGACAATGAAATCAAAAGACTGAAAAACATATAAGGAAAATATAAGAGATTTCATGGAAAAAAAATAATTGACCTTGAAAATAGGTCAAGGGGAAGCAACAAGTCTAAGACTCACTGTACTGCTTTGTATCTCAATCTCAAGGAAAATAATGAAAAAAAAAGTAGGAAGGAAAGGAGCTTTGCAATATAATAATAATTACAATAGTAACATAATAGTCACATAACACTTGAAAGTTTGTAGAATAATAGATCCAGGCCAATTCTGAGGGACTTATGAGAAAGAATGCTAGTCACATCCAGAGAAAGAACTGTGGGAGTAGAAACACAGAAGAAAAACAACTGATTGATCACATGGTTCGATGGGGATATGATTGGGGATGTAGACTCTAAGTGATCACCCTAATACAAATATTAATAATATGGAAATAGATCTTGATCAATGACACATGTAAAACCCAGTGGGATTGCTCGTTGGCTACGGGAGGGGGTGGGAGGAGAGGAGGGAAAGAACATGAATCATGTAACCATGGGAAAATATTCTAAAGTAATTATTTAAATAAAAATCTTCAAATAAAAAAAGTTCCTAGAATACAATATGTATACTAATTCATTTGATCATCACAATAACCCTGTTAAATAACCGCTATTATTAGCCCCATTTTACATTGAGGAAACTGAGGCAAAGAGAGGGTAAGTGACTGACTCGCCCAGAGTTATATTGCTCGTAAGTTTCTGAAGTAGGAATCAAACTCAGGTGTTCTTAACACATTATATCAATGATGCTACCAGGTTGCCTAATCTCAAACTACAAAATTTTAAAGGAGAGAAGTTTAAAATACAATATTCCAAAAGGCAAAAGATACAGGCTTATGCCCATGAACAATTTACCTAGGAAAACTGTGTCCAGTCCTATAGAGTGGAGAATGGATCTTTAATTACATAGAGGATTTCTAAGCATTCCTAATGAAAAGACTAAATAGCTGAGTAGAAACTTTGAACTTTCAAGACAAGAGTCAAGAAAAACAAAAAGATAAATCTTTCCTTAAGGTTCTGAATGCTTTTACTTTGTCATCAGCTTCTTCTTTGTAAAGAGAGGGAAGAAAAAGAGGAAAAAATATAAGAGAATAGAATGGAGGAAAATACACAATAATCATAATTGTGAATATAAATGGGATGAACTCACACATAAAATAGAAGATAACTGATCGAATTAGAAAGCAAAACTCAACGATATTTGTAAGAAGCACAATTGAAACTAAAAAGACTAGAAAACCAGCATAAAAAACCCAACTAAATACCAAAAATATAAATTCTGAAAATCAAAGAAGAGATTGATAAAATTTTAATTTAAAAACTGAATTAATAAAAACAAAAGTAGGACCAATTTGGGGGGGAAATCCAATGAAATAGATAAGCCATTACTTAATTTGATTTTTAAAAAGAGGAAAGACCAAATGGCTAGTATCAAACATGAAAGAAAGAGAATTAACAGCAAATAAAGAAGAAATAATGGAAATTGTTAGGAACTTATTTGCCCAACTATACGCCGATAAAATCTATGAATTAGGCAAAACCATTGAATATTTGCAAAAAATAAAAAATGTAGCCATTAATGTAATAAGAAATAGATAATTCAAATATCCTAATCTCAGGAAAAGAAACTGAACAATCTGGAGAACTATCAGCATTTCTACATATTACCCCCCAAAGCAGGAAAAAATAGAAAGAGAAATTCCATTTAAAATACCTACAAAATGGTTAGCATGTCAAATAGTTGGCATTCTCACTAGTAGGACACGTAAAGGAACTCTAGGAAAGGAACTCTAGGAAAGGGACTCTAGGAAAGGGACTACTAAATGCTCCTTACAGAAATCAAGACAGACATAAATAATTGGAGAACTACTAAGTGCTCTCGGGTATTGTTCAGTGGTTTCAGTTGTGTCCAACTCTTCGTGACTGCATTTGGTATTTTCTTGGCAAAGATACTGGAGTATTTTGCCATTTCCTTCTCCAGATCATTTTCCAGAGAAGGAAATGGAGGCAAACAGGGTTAAATGACTTGCCTAGGGTCCCACAGCTATTAAATGTCTGAAGCTAAATTTGAAATCAGGAAGAAGAGATTCCAAGCCCAGGGCTCTATCCACTGCACCACCTAGCTTGCCCCACTACCTACATTATTCAGTGTCATGTCAATCCAACTACTGAAGGGCTACTTTAGACCTAGAAAAAGTAACAGGGGGCAACTAGGTGGCTTAGTGGATTGAGAGCAAGGCCTGGAAATAGGAGGTCCTGGGTTCAAATCTAGCCTCAGACACTTTCTAGCTGCATGACCCTGGGCAAGTCTTAACCTCCCCACCCCAGCCTTTACACTTTCCTGCCTTGGACCCAATACACAGTATTGACTCTAAGACAGAAGGTAAAGGTTTTAAAGAAAGTAATGAAATTTACCAGGAGGAATGAAAAATCAAGAATTTCAATTAAAAAAATATAGACCAGAGGAACTAGCAGCACTGAAACTGTTTCCACAGTAGAAACATAATCATCAAATCTGTTTGGTACTTGTTAGCAGTAGAAAAGTCAATATTGAAATAGGTTAGGTACACGGCATAGAGAAAGACAAGAACGCCGGCTCCTAGTATTAATAAACTCAAAGACCCAGCTTCGGCAGTCTCGCTATCTGACAAAAACTGCGAAGAAAACGGTAAAGCCAGCAGGCAGAAATTAGGGTTCGAGATAAAAGGTCACATTGAAAGAAACTGGAGGAGCCAGGAAGAGGTCGCCCTTCACATCTATGGCAGGGGAAGGGAACATGACGAAACAAGGGATAAAGAAGATGGTCATGGAAGGCCGAATGCATAACTTCGATTACGTACGTATCTTTTTCATAAATGGAACCGATGACGTTAAAATGAAATGAGAAACTGTCGGTTAGGTTTTTCCTTCTTTTTTTTTTGTAGCAGGTTTCTCTGATGAAAGTCTCATTTCTAAGAACAAATTCAAATTTATAATTAGACTTATATTCCTCAATTGACAAATAGTTAGAGGATAAGCCAATTTTCAAAGGAAGAAATCGAATAGGCATGAGAAAGAAATACTCTAAGTCAATATTATTATTATTAAAAATCCTCACCTTCCATCTTAGAATCAATACTGTGTACTGGTTCCAAGACAGAAGAGTGGTGAGGGCTTGTCCAGGGTCATACACCAAGGAAGTGCCTGAGGCCACAAGTCAATATTATTTAGAGCAATGCAAACTAAAACAACTCTAGTGGTCCACCTCATACCATCAGATCAGCAAAGTTGATAAAAGGGAAAAAAACAATATTAGAGGGGCTAAGGGGAAACAGGTGCATCAGTCTACTGTTGGTGGAGCTGTGGATTGGTCCAACCTTTCTGAGGGCAATTTGGAACTATTCAAAGTCTTTAGAAAAGTCAATACAGAGTTGGGGCAGCTGGGTGGCTCAGTGGATTGAGAGCCAGGCTAGAGACAGGAGGTCCTGGGTTCAAATCCGGCCTCAGACACTTCCCAGCTGGGTGACCCTGGGCAAGTCACTTGACCCCCATGGCCCACCCTTACCACTCTTCCACCAAGGAGCCAATACACAGAAGTTAAGGGTTTAAAAAAATTTTTTTAATAAAAAAAATTTAAAAAGATTTAATCAGCTAAACCCTCTTAGAATAATTAATTCATTATTTAGCCTAAAATCTATGTGGTTTTGTCCTTGATTGCTTTTGGGAGTCTAAATTAAATGAAATGGAGTACAACCACAACTGCTCAGAGCCCCCAGTTAAGAAAAATCCTAATTTTAGGCAAAGATTTGACTTGTTGCCTTAATTTAAATTCATGTTTCTCTCTAGTTATCTTTGGCTTCTTAATAGTTGAGGCAAATTCAGGTTATTGGAAAGATTGGGTTGAAAAACTATGTGGAGAATCTTGGTTGGTTGTTGCCCTTTGGACTTGAAGTGGATCAAAATGGCATTACTATGGGAGAGGTCTTTTAACTCATGCATCAGTTGGATTTAAGTGAAGTAGAGTTGCACAGTCATTTCTCTCTCTCTCTCTCTCTCTCTCTCTCTCTCTCTCTCTC
>NW_025343226.1:0-1217 GCF_016433145.1 Gracilinanus agilis
TGTAAAGGAACCTCTGGCAGAGGATCAAGCAAAGGGGTCCACCAGGGGGCTTGACCTTGGAAAAAACCAGAACTCAGACCTCAGGAGCCAAAAGACCGCACAGACAGACCCGAGAGTAAGGATAAAGCTGAGAAGCTGCTGGGCTAATGATGGCTACCCAGACTCAGGAAGTTCAGCAGAGAAAGATAAACAACAAGAAAAAGAAGTCTTTAACACTCGATAACTTTTACACAGAGAAAATCCAGACAACCGAGCAAACAGAGGAGGAGAACAAACAAGCATCCAGACCCTCCTCAAATAAGGAAAACGGGTCACAAGCTATGGAAGAGTTCAAAACTGAGATTCTGAGGAAGATGGAAGAGATCTGGCAAGAAAATAACAGTTTAAAAGGTAGAATCTTGCAATTGGAAAGTGAGGCTCAGAAATCAAATGAACTGATAAGCAAAGTGAACCAGATTGAAAAAGAAAACCAAAAGATCATAGCTGAAAATGAAAAGTTTAGAGCTGAAAACCAGTCCCTAAAGGCTAGAATTGAGCAATTAGAAGCTAATGATCTCTCAAGACAACAAAAACAAATAAAACAAAGTCAAAAGTCTGAACAAATAGAAGGAAATATGAAATATCTCAATGAGAGAGTGACAGACCAAGAAAACCGATCTAGAAGAGACAATTTGAGAATAATTGGTCTTCCAGAAAAACCAGAAATTAATAGAAACCTGGACTCCATACTAACAGAAATAATTCAGCAAAATTGCCCTGAAGTCCTACAACAAGAGGGCAATATAGACATCGAAAGGATTCATAGAACAACCACCACATTCGATCCAGAGAAGAAAACGGCCAGAAATATAATTGCCAAATTCAAGAGCTTTCAAGCAAAAGAAAAAATCTTACAAGAAGCCAGAAAGAGACAATTCAAATATCAAGGAGCACCAATCAGGATCACAATCAGGATCTGGCAGCCTCCACGCTAAAAGATCGCAAGGCTTGGAATACGATATTCAGAAAGGCAAGAGAGCTGGGCCTGCAACCACGGATCAACTACTCATCAAAATTGACTATATATTTCCAGGGGAAAGTATGGGCATTCAACAAAATTGAAGAATTCCAGGTATTTGCACAGAAAAGACCAGGGCTAAATGGAAAGTTTGATATCCAACCACAAAAATTGAGACAAACGTGAAAAGGTAAATAAGATACAGAGGGGAAAGAAAGAA
>NW_025343227.1:0-5063 GCF_016433145.1 Gracilinanus agilis
AAGGAAGAAAAGGAAGGAAGGAAGGGAGGAAGAAAGAAAGAAAGAAAGAAAGAAAAGGAAGGAAGGAAGGAAAGGAAGGAAGGAAGGGAGAAAGAAAGAAAGAGAGGACAAAAGAGAGAGAAAGAAAGAGAGAGAAAGAGAGAGAGTGCTATTAAGCAAGGGGGTAATTAGTCTATAAGGAATAAAGGAGATCCCCATCACCCCTGGTGCAATTTACATTTTGCATTTGCATGCAATTTACCAAGGAAGACCCACCCTGAAGTTCAATAAAATTTTTAAAAAGGGAAATAGTAACTAGTGTCAGCTCTTGGATCAATGGATAATATGGATTGGGTGGGTGGAAGGTGTGAACCTTGAGTAGCAACAGATTCTGGATGGAGCTATCTTGAGCAATCAGTGAATTATATTCCAAGTGATAGTGATGCAAGCTCATTTTCAAATGATCTGGAGACAGGAAAATCAATGGCAAAGGGGATTTTTTAAAATTATTATTGTCTTTTAGAAAAGTGCATCCATGAATTTATTTTATTGTGAATAATAATGATCATTATTATGATAATAATAACTGAGTTAATAGCTAAAAGTCAATATGGTATAGTGCTGGGAAAACCAACTTGGGAGCCAGAAAAAGCAATGAATGTACTTAGCACTCATAGATCACTTTCAGGTTTACAAAGACCTTTCTTTATGCAGTTTTAGTTTATCCTCATAGCAATCCTATGAGTTCATTGCTATTATTATTCCTATTTTACAGATGGGGAAACTGAGGCTGAAAGAAATTAAGTGTTTTGTCCAATTCTGCCCATTCCTTGAAAGTATGTAAGATAGGACTTGAATTCAGGTCTTTTTTATTCCAAGCCTAAAACTCTATCTATTGTATCACCTAGCTGCCTTGGGTTCAAACATTACCTCTCACACATGCTGGCTTGGGGTCCTAGGCAGCAATCTAAAACTATAAGTTGAAGAGAAAGACAGTAACAATCTGCATCTGTAAAAAAGGTTTTCCTCATCTGGGAGCTTCCTATGCCAACTATCCTTGGTCTAATAATAACGACAGGCTAATCTGATTCTTAGTACCTTTGTGACTTTGGACAAGTCACAAATTCCCTGGGCCTCCATTTCCTTATCTGTGAAATGAGTGGGTTGGACAAAATGGGCTCTGAGGCTAATTCCAAGGCTTTCCCTGCCTCTGTTGATTATTTCCAGGGCTTCCTATACATAACTTGCTCTTAGATAGTTGTTCTCTTGCTGAGACCAAGGACGTTTTTGTACCTTTCCTTCCTTGCATTTCCAAAGCTAAGCACAATGCCTGGAGCATGGTAGATGCTTCATGCTCGTCGACGGGACAACTGATGACCCTTCTAGTTCCAAATATAATATTTTGTAAACCTTGGTTCCTATGACAGCCACACAAGAAATAATAAGGAATTCCTTTCAAGCTCTGTCACCTGCCCTTTGAATTGCAGAGAAATATCATTCTTGGTTTCAATCCTTTCATTTCCAGAAGAATGTAAGCTCTCTGAGGCCAAAGATATCTCATTTTAAAAATTTATACCTCCATCATGATTGATATTGCTGGGCACAATCTAGGAGCTTCCTAAATATTTGCAGATTGATGTTTTTTTGAAGCAAAATCAAGCTTATATGGACAGAAATCCATTCCATGCTTTCAATGGAAAAAACAGCTCTAAGCTCCCAGCCACCTATTATCAGTCAATCAGAGAATAAGCCTTTAGGAAGTACTTACTGTGTGCTAACACTGCAAATGATGAACATTAATTTGATGGGGAAGGACATGAAAGAGATATTGGGAGAGCAGAGGCAGAGATAGAGAAAAAACAGAGTAAGAGAGGTAGAGTAGGAAGGAGAGAGAGTTAAAGTGGGAGGGAGAGAGGGAAGAGAAAGGAAGAGTGTAAGGAGGAGAAATGAAAAAGAGAAGGAAAGAAGAGAGAAGATTGAGAGGATGAAAAGGTAAGAAGGAAGGAGGGAGAGGGCTAAAGGGGGGGGAGAGAGGGAGAAATGAGAAAAAGGGGAAGGAGCAAAGAAAGGAAAGAGAGGAGAGGAAAAGAGGTGGGAGAGGAGGAGGAAGAGGAGAGAGAAGGAAGGGAAGGGGAAAGGGGGAGATGGAGAAAGAGAGGGGAAAGGAAGGAAGGGAGAGAGAAAGTGAGAGAGAGAGTGAGAGAGAGAGAGAGAGCGAGAGAGAAGGCATGAACACTCAGGTCACCAAGATTCCAGGCTACCAATCATTCTAGGAAGGATCCTTGCTATTCTAAGCTCATCATTTTTATAATAAGATGCTGCTGAAGATTTCATGATTGACAGTTTCCCATCATAAGTTCCCTTCATCAATGTGTGAAATGGATAATGCCTCAATGCTAAAAGACTGGGGAGAAAAAAAAATCCCACATGCTGGCTATCTTCCTTTTAGCAGGGACTGTTATTAAGTATTTAGCTGGCCTTCTTTTCTTCCAAGGTATCATTTATTCATTATTTCTCATCATAGTCAGAGGTAATAACAATCAAGGTTACTTCTGAATGTCTCTTTTCTTGGCTCCTTTTCATTTTCTCACAATCTATTCCACCAAGTGCCTAGCACAGAGGAAACAATAAGGCTGTGGTAATGAAGGCTCTTCCCTTGAGGGGGCAATAATAATAGAAAATGGAACACCAGAGTTAGAGAAAGAAAGGACCTCGTGATTGTCTCTTTCCAGACCACTCAATAACCATCCATTAAACATCTAAGCGTCTGTCCCTGTGCTAAGAGCTACAGATACAAAGATAAAGACCCTGTCCTCAGGAAGCTTCTATTGGAGGAAATGACAGTATATACAAAGTATGTGCCAAATAGAAGGGAATTTGGGGGAATAGGGGAAAGTACCAATGGATAGGAGAATCATGTAACAGGTAATGTCTGAGCTAACCTTTAAAGGAAGTAGACTCAGAGGCAGAGAGAAAGAAGGAGTACATTCCAAGTATGGGGGAACAATCTAGGCAAAGTCATGGAAATGGAAATCGAAAACCCAAAAGGGTAAACAGCTTGCCCAAAGTCACCAAAGTAGCAAAGAAGAGAGTCAAGATTTGAACTCAGATTCTATGATTCCTAATCAATCAATCAATATTTAGTAAGTGCCTACTATGTACCAGGCACTGTGCTATGTACTGGATATAAAGAAAGGTCAATCCAACATTCTCTCTCCTGCCCTGTGCTGTGTGTGGTCCTCGAGTGATGGAAGAAGGCAATTTAACCTTAAGAATTCCCTCTGACTAAAACAATGAGGGAAATCTTTAAACTTGGTAGCTTATTCTCCTCTACGAATTCCTTCATCTTGTTCTTTTTAATCAACAGGAAAGAGCGAGGTGGGAGAGGAAGGTGACAAGGGGAGGAGAATCTTTATGAAAATAAAAATAAAATATATTTTAAAAAACCACAAAGATGATGCAAATACAATTTAAAAAAAAACATCACTTACTCTACATAGTAGACACCATAAACGGGGTCTTCAATCTTTTCCCAACCAGCAGGCAATTCTGAAAAAATAAAATAAAAAACATTCTTAGTAATCAGAGTGGACCTCTGAGGGATGAGAAAGGATTTGACAGCTGAGCAATATGGAAGAAGATCCTCATTCCATCTAAAAATATATGTCCTAATGAAAGTATGCTTTATTATTATAGTTATTATTTATAACTGTGCTTTCCTAGGTGAAGTACATTTTAAGCATTTTACATTTTAAGCAGCAGAGGGATGGGTGAAGGAGAGATAACCCTGAAATACAGCCTCAGATTTCCTTTCTAAATTAAGCTATCACATTCTTTTTTTTTTTTTTAATCTTTACCTTCCATCTTGGAATTAATAAAGTGGTAAAGTCCTGGGAATGGGGGTTAACAGTGATTTACCCAGAGTCTCTGAGGCCAGATTTGAACTCTCATCTCCAGCCTTAGCTCTCTATTCATTTTAAGGGATGAGGAAAAAAAAAATCTACAAACTTGATTTTATCCTCTATTTCCTGGTTCACATTATTTATAGTTTTCTCCGCTTTTCTTAACTTCTTTATAGGGCAAGAAAAATTAAACCTTTTCTCCCCTCTCCCCCCCACCCCCGCCCAATTTCAAACAAACAAAACCAGGACTATTCTTTTTTTCTGAGGAGAAAATACAAGTAAAATTACTTCATCCCTTATTCCTAATTTAAATTCTATTGATTTTCCAATGGGTGGGGGTGATAGGATACAGGAATATATGTGATTTTGTTTTATCTTTTCTTTTTTTGAAGAGGAGTTGTGTGTGGGGGGCTACAGAATTAGGCCTGTGCCCTGCCTAAGATTTCACAGCCAGTCTATATTTGGCCTAAGACCTTCCTGACTCCCAGGCTAACCTTCTAGCCACTATATCATACTGTCTCTTATTGTCACTGAGAAAATTCTAGTTACTAAAAAAATGTGGACGTGCGTTTTAAATTGAGACGCATACTTGAAATTGCTTCCTTTTATGGCAATCAATACATTTTACTAAATTTCTAACCTACAGAAATCCATTTTGGGTTCAGATTTTTTCCAGGCCTTGTCCTAAGGTCACATATATTCTATGGCATTCTAAGCTATTATGTCAATCTGTAGCTCTTCTTAGTAAAAAAGGTGTTGGGGGAAATAGCACTAACCACCATATGCAACAAAACCTAATCCTCTCCTATCAGGCTTTAATTCTCTGGCATATTTGACCCAAAATATCTTCATGAGGTAAGGTCTTTCTTTATCTTATTTCTATTTTTTAACCTTATTTTGATGAACACACACACAAAAAATCTTTTCTCTAAACATAATTAAAGATGTAGACAAGAAACTTATGTCATATTGTATGCTATGATCTTTTTATTCCTTAATTAAATCCTCACATTCTATAACTAAATTCATATTAAAATAATATTCTGATAAGAGACATCATTCCCAAATAAAGCTATGAAGATCAACCTGACTTGAAGACAAAAAACTTTAAATGATACTTATTTTGAAACACAAGAATATCTTTCTTTTGCTTCCTTCCTTCCTTCCTTCCTTCCTTCCTTC
>NW_025343228.1:0-11763 GCF_016433145.1 Gracilinanus agilis
GAAGGAAGGAAGGAAGGAAGGAAGAAAAAGTCATTATGGCATTTTAAAATGTACAAAAGAGAACAAAAAGAGAAAGGAAGACAAAAAGAATAAAAGGAAGGAGAAACAGGCAAAGTGGACAGCTTGGAACAGTTTTGTTGAATTTATTATAATCATTTTCAAGATTGCAAGCTGACTGTAACAGATTCATGTTTTCATGTACAATCCTCTTTTTCTGTTCTTCTATACCAGAATATGGAAATGTTCGTGGCTTGATGATGCTTATGTAGTTTAGAATAATGACAAAAAAGAAAATTCTGAAAAATAAACATAGATCAATCCCCACAAGAAGATCAAAAGAGCCTGGGAACCAATTCCACCAGTCAATTCTTGCTTGTCTTGCCAAGCCAAGAGAGATGGTAGCCAAAGATGGCATATTTTAGACTCTAACTCCTATGTAAAACTGTAAGAGGGTGGTGGACGATCCTGAGGAACATTAGCTCATAAAACCATGAGAAGCAGTAGAGGGGAAAGAAGTTTTATGGAAACTTTGGGGTGGCACAAGACAAGACAAGAGGCATAAAAGACATTAATTATCTAGGAGATCTCTGACCAGAAAAGGGGAATTCAACATGTGGTGAGCCTGGGAGGTAAGGCAACCAAGTGTCTGCCTGAGTACTCCACTACAATGCCAAGAACTCTAGAGGAAAGCCTACAGTACCCTAGGTAGCCTTCCAATGGAAGATCCAGGAAGGGCATGGACAAGAGTTACATGTTATAAAAGGGCATTAATGGGCTGTGACCCACATTGAAGAGATCATGAATCCATTGAAGAATCAAAAAACCCCTATATTCATAATGATTCTAGTAGCAATGAATATCCAACCAAATCATAGGGATACCTTAGAGCAGGGGTCGGCAACCTTTTTGGCCGTGAGAGCCATAAACGCCACCTTTTTTAAAATGTCATTTCGTGAGAGCCATACAGTGCTCACAGTGCCGCTCCTGTAACAGTGCCTGAAAAAAATGTACTTTATGGCTCCTGCAGAAAGAGCTCTATCTGGCCCTCGAAAGAGCCAGATATGGCTCGAGAGCCATACGTTGCCGACCCCTGCACTAGAGGCTGAATTTGCCTACTTGTTTAATATCTTTTGTTTATATAGCCAAAAAGAACTCTGTTTTCCCCCTAAACTCACTGTTCTTCCAAAGTTCTCTGTTTTGGTTGAGGGAACTAGTCACCCTTCTTCTAGTCACCCAGGTTTGTGACCTACCTCGGTGACATCCCTCTCCATCATCCCTCTTTTCTAGTCACTTACCAAGTCTTGTCAATTCTACATCTACAACATTTTTCCCATCCAATCATTTTCTCTCCATACACATGGCCACCACTCTCATCCGTAACCCTAAATCATATTCCAATCATTTCCCAGCATCCTCTTTCTAATCCGTTGTCCATAAAGCTGCCAAATTAGTCTTTCTAAGACTCTGGCTTAACCATATCCCTTCCCTTTAAAAAATCTTCATTGGCTTCCTTTCGGGGCAAGCTGCTTCAGTTGGCATCTAAAGTCTTCCACAATCCAGCTCCCCACCCACCTTCCCAGGTTAATTTCCCAATATTCTCCTTCATACAGTCGAGATCCCAGCCAAATTGGTCTATTAACTCCCTCAACTGGACAGCCCATTTCCCATCTCCAAACCTTTCCACAGACTATCTGTTCTACGTACCTGGAATATACCACTTTCTAACTTCTATCCCTTAGAATCCCTGACTCCCTTCTAGGCTCAGCTCAGGCATGACCTCCAATGCCAAGCCCTGCCTGGTCCCTCCCTCACTTGAGGGCATTCTCTCCTTCCTCCAGCTATCTTGCACTTCCTAATAGGCATCCATCTTGGACTGCTGCAGTGGAATGGAAGCTTCTTGAGGACAAGAACCAAGATCATTCTCTTAGGATCTCCCATGCTGAGCACAAGGCTTTGCCCAATGGAGGTCCTATATAGATGTTTGGGAAATTGAACTAATTCTTTCCTCTCTTCCTGGCCTCAGTTATACCCATTCTCCATCGGGTTCTCCAACCTTTGTAGCATTTTCTATCAATGGGTCCTTGTTAGGTGCTCTCACTAAGCCAGGAGACCAGAGACCTGAGCAAAGCCCAGTGACCCTGTACAATTCATTTCCACTCTCTGAGCCTTGGATTCCTCAAGCTAAATGAGGAAGGTGGATTTGAAGGTCTCTGGGGGTCCTTTCCAGCTTGAACATTCAATTTCCTAACTGTCCTGACTTACATTAAGCAGTTTGACCCAGGAGAAGCAGTGTGACAATGTATAGAGAAAATTAGCCTCAAAGACACAAAAAGTTGGTTTCAGTTCCTAACTCTGACAAGTACTGACCAACGTACTGACCGATCGATCGTGGGACCCTGGGCAAGTCACTACCTCTCTATGCTCAAGGCAATTCTCTAGGCCAATAACTTGCAAAGTAGGTGTTCTTGTTCAGTTGTTTCAAACGGGTCTGACTCTCCATGACCCAATTTGGGGTTTTCTTAGCAAAGATACTGGAGTGGGGGCAGCTGGGTGGCTCAGTGGATAGAGAGCCAGGCCTAGAGATGGGAGGTCTTAGGTTCAAATCTGGCCTCAGACACTTCCCAGCTGTGTGACCTTAGGCAAGTCTCTTAACTCCTTTGACTTAGCCCTTGCCATTCTTCTGCATTAGAATTGATACTGACACAGAAAGCTAGAGTTTTCTTTTAAAAAAGATAATCAGGAGCAGTTAGGTAGCACAGTTAATAAAGGGCCAGGTCTGGAGAAAGGAGATCCTGGGTTCAAATCTAGCCTCAGACACTTCCCAGCTGTGTGACTGGGCAAGTCACTTAACCCCCATTGCTTTGTCTTTACTGCTCTTCTGCCTTGGAACCAGTACACAGTATTGAATCTAAAATGGAAATAAGGTGGTTGTATTTTTTTTAATTAAAACCCTCACTTTCCGTCTTAGACTCAATACCGTGTACTGTTTCCAAGGCAGAAGAGTGGTAAGGGTGGGCAATGGGGGTCAAGTGACTCGCCCAGGGTCACACAGCTGGGAAGTGTCTGAGGCCGGATTTGAACCCAGGACCTCCCGTCTCTAGGCCTGACTCTCCATCCACTGAGCTACCCAGCTGCCCCCGGTGGTTGTATTTTTTAAAAGATACCCGAGTGGTTTGCCATTTCCTTCTTCAGCTCATTTGCCAGAGGAGGAAACTGAAGCAGACTGAATTAAGCGACTTGTGCGGGTCACACAGCCAGGAAGCGTCTGAGGGTGGATCTGAAGTCCAGTCTTCCTGATTCCAGGCCTGGTGCTCCAGCCACTGCCGCAGAGAACGTATTCATCTGCCTTGCTGAAAGGAGTTTCCTCCCTCCGAAGTGTCCTCTTCCAACGAAACCATAGATCCAACCCCATCCTTAGACTATCCAAAGCACATTCCCAACCTTCTGGTGATCATATCATAGAAGATGTAGCCACTCGGCCCACAACCAAGCAAACAACTTCAATATGATATAAAATGTGACTCATGAGATTTCGATGTAATCGAGCATACAGATTGTCTCAAAAGTCTTAGTGCAGTTTAGGCTTTTATAAACTTAAAACTGCACTAAAACTTTTGGGACACCCTATATTTTTGTCCCCATTTTTATTCTGCTGCAGGTATTTTCTTGTGCACGCAGATGTTTGTGTCTGTTATACTGTCGACTCTCAAGGAATAAGAACTAGGTCTCTAGTTTGGGGGGTTTTTTTGGTACCGTGACATACAAAAGTACTTACAGAGATAGCCCTATGCGTAGACCAAAGAGGTGGCCACCCACGTGGCCAGATTTGAGCATCGCTCCTAAAGTGAACTGCTAGCTGTGATGGAGTCACTCTCTCTTCCCCGGCTTGAAACTCCCACGACATAAAAGGAGTTACTCCTTTTCTCCAGAAGCCATAGTCGAAATATACAGCTATTATCCGGGAGGGCCAGCGTTCGTCGTTCCTCCCGCCATGAAAGAAAGCACCCGTGGGTGGTAGTTACAGGGGGACAGTGCGGGGTAGTGTATGGAGAGCTGACTTCGTACTGATCATCAAACACTGCGCAATTGCTCAGGGTCCCCAAACAAGTCTCCAAGATCATGAGGGGCAGAAGAAGAGAGGCTAAACCCTGGCAGACGGAGATCCCTTCCCTGTAGCCCCCTATATCAATAGAGTCATCTGGTCAAAAGGAAAAATGTATTAATGACTCGTTCCCTTCTCATCAGAGAATGGCAGGGCCCTGAGTAAAGAGAATCAAAGCTCTGATTGAAGAGCCAGGCAAGGAAGGGGGCGCCCAAGGGAATGAGTCTGAGTCGAGCAGGTCTGGATCTAATGAGCTCCCTAGGTAGGAAGATCATCGATTCCTTCAGAGAGACTTCCTGGTACTCTTCTCATTTTCTAGATAAGGAAAAGGAGGCGGGTTCTGTGGCTTGCTAGAGGTCACATGGCTTTCAGGGAGTGTGTGTGGACAGTGTGTTCTCTGACTTCAAATGTCGAGTTTTTTCCTCTATTCCAACCGTAAAAATATGAGTGAACCTGGGCAACCCTGAAGAGGGCAAGAGGGGGGCATGAACAGTGGGAAGAAGCTTTACTAGAGACTTAATAACAGCTTTTCCTGATTATTGGGGATGGAGACACTAAACGATAACTCGAGTCCAACTATCAATAACGTGGAATTAGGCCTCGATCAATGATACATGTAAAACCCAGTGGAATTGTGGGTCGGCTAAGGGAGGTTGGGGGGGGATTGGGGGAGGAGGAAAGAACATGAAACATGTAACTAGGGGGAAATATTCAAAATAAAAATTAAAAAAAAATAACAGCTTTAAGAATATGGTTTCTGTCTTCCAGGTTTCCATTTAATTCAGTATCAGCCCTCCTCTGATCTCCAAGCACACATGAAAGGAATGAACCCAAGCCATTAGTCCCTATTATTCTGCCTCCTGTTTGTGGTGATACCCACCCGCACAATCCAAGCTCTTATTCAACAAGGAATTAAAGGGAACCACCTTCTCGGTCTTTGAACTAATTTTGTTTCATTGTCCAACTTCTGAAAAAGTAAGATCTGCTCTAGAATGCCTCCTCTCTCGCAGCCCCTCTGCTGTGTTTCTTTCTATCTCTTTGATTTTTTTTGAGAGACGGAGAGGATGGGAGTTGAACATGAAGAAAGAGAAAGAAAGGAAGGAGAGGTCTCTATTCCTTCTTTAACTGAAACCAAGTGTGGAAAAGATACTGGCTCTAGCATTATGAGATCTGGGTTCAGATCCTGCCTCTGTTGCAGACCACCCGTGTGACCTGGGACAGCCACAGTACCTCCCCAGGCCTGAGTTTCCTTCTTTGTGTAAAATGAGAAGGCTAGATCAGATCACCTCCCAAGTCCCTTCCAGAGAGAGAGGTCATGGGTTTCAGTTTTGCCTTGGTAGCTTATTAGGGAAATCCCTAAGCCTTGGTTTCCTCATCCATAAAAACAAGTGGCTTATATTTAAAGGCCTTCCAGCTCTCAAGAACCTGGATTCAAATCTTGGTTTGGCCTATGTGACCTTGGACAAGTCACTTAGTCTCTCTCAGCCTCAACTTCTAATTTATATGCTAAACAAGGGGGTTGAACTTGATGGTTTCTGAGACTCCATCTCTTAAAATTATGCTCCTATATGTCTCCTTGGCTAAGTCATTTAACTTCCTGGGACCCAGTTTCCTTCTCTGTTAAACAAGTTGGGAGAGCCTATACCCATGGTGGTGAACCTGTAGCATGCATGTGTGCCGGGGAGGGGGGGGCGGGGGGCACTCAGAGATCTTTCTGTGGGCACGCCCACCATCACCCCAGCACAGAGCTTGCCAGAGTTCATTATTAGAAAGCCAGAGGGACATAGGGCCAGGCTGCTCCCCTCCCCATCTCCATGCAATTTTTTAGTTTGGCCACTCGGTCTCTAAAAGGTTTGCCATCACTAGCCTATAAGGTGCCTTCAAGCCCTCCATCTAGGATTCTATGGGCCACCTTGGACAAGTCCTTTTTCTGGGCCACAGTTCCCCCTCACCGTCAGGAACACAATAGGGCCTCTGAGGTTCTCCCCTGCCCCACTGTCAGTTGTGGATCTAGGCTCCTAAGGATCTCATTCCCCAGTCTACTCATCACCTAGACACTCCCTGCTGTACAGATAGCCAAATCTAGACTCCAAAGCCATAGCAGATAAGCCCCATCAGAAGGACGCTTTGTCTTCCCCAAGGAGTCCCAGCAGGGCTCTTGTGACTTGAAGATATTGTGTGATGTCCCAAAATGCATTTGGCCTCCAACTCTGGAGGTACTGCAGATATCTATTGTGTAAAATCAAGTACACCCGTCCGGTCGCATTCACTTGTCTCCTCCATCAGAACTTGACGAACAGGTCTAGAACAGGCCCGAAAACCTTTTTATCGTAGCACTCTCCCGGAGGCTTCCCATGACCTTTCACGCCTGCTCTCACCCCTCCCATGAGATCAAAATGACAAAAAAAAATAGCCCAGTGAGGTTCTTCTGGACCAACGGGAAAGGGGAAAACACCAGATTCTTCTGAGCTGGCTTAGTTTTTCCTGTTTCAGAAACATTCCTCAGCTGAGCTAGGTGGGGGACATTGAGAAGTGGTGACAGGACTGGAACCGCAGTGAGGATGGACAAAGGATAGAAATGGGACAGGCAGTGGGTGGAGGTGAAAGTAGGAGACGAGAGTGGTACCCGTGATGTCAGCAAAGAGGAAATTGTCAACTTAGCCAACAGTCCTCACCCCGCCCCATCCCCAGGCCCCTGGGGCAGTCCAGCAACCTCACCCTAGGAAATCCCATTTCTCAGACTTTGGGTCCAATCCCCACACCACTTGTCCCTTCCAAAGGGGCAGTCCCCACCACCCTTGTTCATTGCCAGGATGAACATGTTTAATAGAATGGAAGCTCCTTGAGGGCAAGGGCTGCTTCCACTTCTGTCTTTGTAGCGCCAGCACTGGCACACAGTAGGTGCCTCATAAATGCTTACTGAAAGGGATAATTATGATTTCATCTTTGTACCCTTGGCAAGTAGCATGGTTCTTGGCGCATGGGAGGAGGTGCTTAAGAAGTGGTTGGTGATGGGCAGGCTGGTGACTCTGGAGCCACATTTCCTTCCACCCCCAGCCCCCAAACACTAAGGTTAGACAGAAGAGGAAGTGATCTAGCCTAAAGAGAAATGCTCTGGAAGGGTCAGAAACATGGCTGGCACATACCTCAACCTGCTGACAGATCTGGATCAATTTCGCCATCTGATTTTCTAGTTCGCTATTGCGCTTAACGAGATTTGTCAGGTTCATTTCCAGAGTTTGCTGTCGTCATCGAGCAGGAAAAGACAGCCCCGGGTGGGGGAGGGGGAGAAAGAAAACCAACAGTTAGGCCTCAGCTTGCTTAGGAAGGATTATTGAGCTGGGAGAGTTAGTTACTCTTCACATTTATTTCCAGTGGTTACCCCCGCAGAAGAGCTTTGCACACAAGAATTTAGTTAGTTTTTGTTTAGTCGTTTCCAGTTGTGTCCAACTCGTGGTGGTCCCCAATGGGGGTTTTCTTGGCAAAGATCCTACAGCAGTTTGCCATTTCCTTCTCCAGCTCATTTTACAGATGAGGAAACGGAGGCAAACAGGGTAAAGTGACTTGCCCAGGGTCACACAGTTGGAATGGTCTGAGGCCACATTTGAACTCAGGTCTTCCTGTGGAAATATGCAGGACAAATTCAAATAATGCGATCACTTCGGGAGGGTTCATTCTTTTCACTAACAAGACTAAGCTGGGGGCAGCTAGGTGGCTCAGTGGATTGAGAGCCAGACCTAGAGATGGGACATCCTGGGTTCAAATCTGGTCTCAGACACTTCCTAGCTGGGTGACCCTGGGCAAGTCACTTGACCCCCATTGCCTAGCCCTTACTGCTCTTCTGCCTTGGAACCAATACACAGAATTGATACAAAGATGGAAGGTGAGGGTTTAAAAAAAAACTAATAGGACTAAGCTGTATCTATCCCTTAATAAAAAAAAAAAGTTCCCATGTATATTTTAGTGTGTTCACTTGTGGAAACTTGTGCATTAGAGCACAGATCATTCCTCTACAGTGGTTCCCATACTTCTTTGGCCTGCTGCCCCCTTTCCAGAAAAAATATTCCTTAGCCCCCTGGAAATTAATTTTTTTTAAATTTTAATAGCAATTAATAGGAAAGATAAATGCATCTGTGGCCATCACCACCCCCCTGGATTGCTGCAGCACCCACCAGGGGGCGGTGGCGCCCACTTTGGGAATCACTGCTCTAGGAGGAGGAGGTAGAGAGGAGGGTGGGAATCTCAGAACCAAAAAAAAAACACATCAATTTGGGGATTATTCCTGGACGGATGGAAATCCCACATGTCACAAAGGGATGGATCAGTACTTTAGACAAATAGAAGAACATAGAATGGGAATCCCACAGTAGATACGCCATGTTCCTGCTCATTTGTTTTAAATGGACCCATCACTCCATGGGATAAGGAAAGATCAGGAAATCATCTCCACCAATACAGACTGGTGGCTTGACTTAAACTTGAGATTTGAGAGAGTCATTTGGGAGCAAGGTAAGTGATTTGCCAAGGATTATACAGCCAGTATGGACCAGAGGTGGACCTTGAACCTCGGATTGCTTCACTTCGGAGTTACCTCTGATTGTCTCACAAACATGTGATGTTAGGAATCAATAATTCAAACGATAATGCATTTCTCTTGAAACACGGCAATCCGCAAGGATGATATGTTTTTGGAAAAGCGTTTCATAAATGTCATCAATCAACTGACAAGCTTTTATGAAATGAATGCTTACTATGTACCGGGCTTATGTTCGATGCTGGAAACACTTATAAATAATTCATAATTCGGAGAACAAGTAAGAACACTGTTGAGCTTTTTGCATTCGTGGCTCAGATCTGAGACTCAGAGCCTCCAAGAAACCACTTTAAAAAAAAAGAAATGAGACCTGCACACCCATTTTGAGGTCTTGCTCGGTTGGGGGATTTGAGTTACTGTCACAAAATGGGGGCAAACAGTTCCTTTGCCTAATCCCTCCTACCTAGCGATTTGCAAAATGCCAGTCCTTTTTAACAGAAGTGGGGCTGAGAAGATAAGCTCATTTCATTAATATAAAAGTGTTTAAGTTAGAATGGAGTCCCGATGATGGACATAGAGTGTCTGGGTGATTTGGGGCAAGTGTCTTCATTTCTCTGGGCCTCAATTTCCTCATCTGCAAAACAAAAGAGCTAGACTAGATGGCCCCTGAGATCCCTTCCAGTTCTAGAGCTGGTTACCCTAGAACTCAAAGGCTTTCCGGTCTCTCCCAACTATCAATAAAAGACCCCTTCTCAGCTTTTGGGGACCCACCTTGTCTTCTCTTTAAAAGTCATTTTTCATATCCAGATATGATTTCCGTTTTGGTCTGTCCCTGCATTCATCAAAGGCATACGGGTTTTCTAACAGCCGAACCGGCCATCTGGTTCAGAAACTGAAGGCCATATCCTTATGTCACCGTTGATACCTTCCCAAAATATGTACTTCCTCTTGGGCTAACACAGGCTAAGTCCCACAAGGAGAGCACTAATGTGAAGCCTTCTCTAGGTCCTCAGCCCTGACCATCTGGAAATCCAGTTGATCTGCCGGCCATCTGAGGAGTAAAGAGGAAGCAACGACAACAGCATGGGCCACAGGGAAGGAAGAAAGCAAAGTAGAGGGTCCTTGGGCAGAATGAAGTTGCTGAATGGTCCCACACACACACAGGAAGACCAGAAGACAAAGGATTAGCAGATTCAAGCAATTAGCTGCAAGTCCAAGCAGCAGCAAAACCCAAAGATCAAGGCCAGATCAAGGCCTAGAAGCTTGGCCAAGCCCTGCCCAGGAGGTTATTCAAGACTTAAAGCCAGGTGGGAGGCCTAGCAGCAACAAAAAAAAAATAAAAGAGATCCTGCTATCTTTTAGCTGAAGGGTTCTTAACCTTTTTGATATCATGGACTCCCTTTGTATCTGGGGAAGCCAACAGAATTCCTCAGAACAATGGTTTTCAATGCATAAAAGAAAACATGTTAAGACTCTGATATGCCTCAATGATATTGAAATCGTTATCTAAATAACAAGTAAGCCAAGGTGATGGATAGCAAGAGTCAGGTTTAGTGGATATAAGTAGAGTCAGGAGCTAAATCTTCCTCTTTCCTTATTTCTCTAGTTGGAATGCAACACAAAATAGTCTGCTGCTCTTCTCTCAACTGAGAAGAACCATCGCCATTTCCACTTAATGGCACGTTTGTCATTGTTAAGATGGTTTTCAGTCGTGGCAGACTCTTTGTGACCACATTTGGGGTTTTCTTGGGGAAGATTCTGGAGTAGTTTGCTATTCCCTTCTCCAGTTCATTTTACAGATGAGGAAACCAAGGCTAACCCAGCGAATCGACTTGTCCACAGTCACATACCTATTAAGTATCTGAAGCCAGAGCTGAACTCCAGAAGAAGAGTCTTCCTGACTCATCGCAGCCCCAAGGGGTTGGGCTAGATGGGCTCAGAGGTCCCTTCTCACTGTAGATCTAAGGTCTTGTGCTCCTACGTAGGTGGCCCAGCGACAAATTCCAATCTACTTAATTTGGAACAATGTTCTAAACCCTCAAAGCCTCAATTTCCTAATCTGTAAAATGACAGCTAAAAATGATCAACATGTGTATATAATATATCCATATATTACACACACCCACTGAATCCAGAAAAAGGACAAGTTCGGTCAACTACAAATTTGAATAGGAAAAGATGGGGGCTGGGGTAGGTGGCTTGGTGGGAAAAGAGACAATGAGTAGGAAAAAGGCCAAGTGGCCAACAAAGAGATAAAAGGATTTGACTTTATCTGATTTTCCAACCTGCTAACATCCTTTGGAGTTTCCTCTGAATTTGTTCTGTCTTGCTCTCTCCTTCCTGTCTATCAATCTTCCCTTCTATTCCTCTCTTCAACTTTTCCCCTATATAACTGCCAATGTCGTTTATTGCCAGGTAATATTTTATATAACAAGAACCCCAAAACGTGTAAACGTGGCTGGGTTTGAGCATACTTTATGAAAATTGTGGGAACATAATGAGAAAATGAAAATATGCTTGTTTATTCCTTTCAGGAAATTCCTCTATTCCCACTGGTTTCCATCCGCCATATTTTTGGCAGGCTGGAGGCATGGAAATGGGACAACACCACTCTCCAAGAGAATTACGATAATCATGTCTGATTTACACAGACGTCATTGTCGGGTTAGGCAGCGGAAAATCCTGCAATCAAAATGAATAAGTGGTTAAAATTAAGGCCATTGCTAACACTTTTACTCACACTCTGGCTCCTAACGTTGTCAGTAATTCTTTCAAGCTCCTGAAATAATCAGACGGGGTAAGATAAATGCATACCCCACAAGGTGAGAGCTATAACAAGCGCTACAAACTTCTGCAAAATACACTACCAAGCGGTGCTTTATCTGGAACCATTGCTCAATCTACAAATATGTCTTGAGAATCCACAACATGCCCAGTCCTTGACTCCCTAAAGATGAAGTGAAAGGTTTGTATCTTGCCCTCAGCGGGGTTTACAATCTAGCTAATGTGGGCTGGAGTAGTCAAGGATGGTTCAGTGGCACAGTTGGGACACAGAGGCACTGAGAAGAGCAGGCAAGATTTGGAGAGAGAGAGAGAGAGAGAGAGAGAGAGAGAGAGAGAGAGAGAG
>NW_025343229.1:0-1244 GCF_016433145.1 Gracilinanus agilis
AAAAGGAATACCAGAAGATTATAGCCGAAAACCAGAAGATTATAGCCAAAAACCGAAAGATTATAGCCGAAAACCAATCCCTACAGGCTATAATTGAGCAATTGGAAGCTAATGATCTCTCAAGACAACAAGAACAAATAAAACAAAGTCAAAAGACTGAAAAAATAGAAGGAAACATGAAAGATCTCAATGAGAGAGTGACAGACCAAGAAAACCGGTCTAGAAGAGACAATTTGAGAATAATTGGTCTTCCAGAAATACCAGAAATTAATAGAAACCTGGACTCCCTACTAACAGAAATAAATCAGCAAAATTGCCCTGAAGTCCTACCACAAGAGAGCAATATAGACATTGAAAGGATTCATAGAACACCTGCGACATTTGATCAAGAAAAGAAAACACCCAGAAATATAATTGCCAAGTTCAAGAGTCTCCAAGCAAAAGAAAAAATCTTACAAGAAGCCAGAAAGAAACAATTCAAATATCAAGGAGCACCAATCAGGATCTTGCTAAAAGATTGCAAGGCTTGGAATACGATATTCAGAAAGGCAAGAGAGCTGGGCCTGCAACCACGGATCAACTACCCATCAAAATTGACTACATATTTCCAGGGGAAAGTATGGGCATTCAACAAAATTGAAGAATTCCAGGTATTTGCACAGAAAAGACCAAGGCTAAATGGAAAGTTTGATATTCAACCACAAAAATCGAGAGAAACATGAAAAAGTAAATAAGATACAGAGGGGAAAGAAAGAAAACTTATAATTTTTAAATTTGCCTTTTTAAGGGCCTCAGTGAGATCTAATTATCTGTATTCCTTTGTAGAGAAATGTTATGTTTAATTCTCTGTAGTGAACTCTATTCACTATTATAATATTCACTATTATAGTAATCAGAAGAATAATTAACAGGGTGAGGGTGGAACACTAAATAATCTAAGATGGCATGAGGGATGGGAAAGAGGGGGTGAATAGCAGGGGACACCAAGAGAAACTTGAGTGAATAAGAAAATAGGATATTCTATTACACACAAAGAGGGCATGGGAGAGAGAGGGTACAAATACTATTATAAGAAGGAGAGGAAGAGAGCATTAAGAGGTAATAATCAAACCTTACTCTCAGTGTAATCAACCCGGAGAGGGAAGGGTAGCTATACTATCCATTGGGGCATAAAATTCTTATCTAACCCTTCTGAGAAAGTTAGAAGGGATAAAACAAGGGGAGCAGGGGAGTGGGGAGGACAA
>NW_025343230.1:0-6541 GCF_016433145.1 Gracilinanus agilis
TGGCACTCCATCTCCAAAAGGTTCACCATCACTGTCCTAGAGTCAAGGGATCTGGGTTTAAATTCTACCTTTCTCACTCTCTGTGTAACTTTAGGCAAGTCACTTAGACTCACTGGGTCTGTTTCCATATCTGTAGAAAGGGGAGGAGATACTAAATAAATCTAAGGTTTCTTCTGCTCAGAAGTAGAGAGCAGAACTCAAATCATCAGAGTCCCAACAGTCCCTTTTCCTTTTCAACTCTCTACTTATCCAGATCTCAATCTGGGGAAAAATTCTCTCTCTCTCTCTCTCTCTCTCTCTCTCTCTCTCTCTCTCTCTCTCTCTCTCTCCTCCTCCTCCTCCTCCTCCTCCCTCCCTCCCTCCCTCGTTCTCTCCCTCCCTCGTCTCCCTCTCTCTCTCTCTCCCTCTCTCTTTCTCTCTCACAGTTCTCCAAGAACACAGTCTCAAAAAACCAAGGGCCAAAGACATCACCAATACTGAATTATGGCACTACATCTTCTTGAATTACTCATCTTGATCAAATTAGATAAGATTTGTAGAAAGTACTTAGCACAGCATACTGACACATAGTAAGAGCTATAAAAATACTTATTCCTTTTCTTTCCAAAGTACAGAAACCAAGATCTACACAAACTGTATTCAGCAAGGATAAACTGACAGAGTTCTCTAATTCTCTATCCATGGGAACGAACTTTGGTCAAAAATAATAACAAGCAATATGATAAAACAAAGTCCATCATGCCTGTAGTTATACACTGCCTTCTTGACAATGGTTTATATAAGAGCTACCAAGAAGCAGGTCTTAGGACATTTAGTCATTCCAGGTCTCCCTGACTAATGGCCATGCATACACTTTAAATCACTAATATTATGTAATATCGGCCCCTTAGGGCCCAAGGCTTAAGCAAAACAAGTAATATACACACAGATATATATATATATATATACACATATAAAATAAATATAAACTTGGATAGATATATACGTATATATGTATATCTATATGTATATATGTGTGTGAAAATATAGCTTATATTTGCCATGTATATATATGATCAATATCAGTTTGGAAAGAGGTCTCTGATGGAGTGCCTCAGGGGTTGGTGCTTACTATTTTTTATTAATGCCATGAATAAATGTACAGATGGTGTACTTACCTAATTTCAAAACTAGGATAGATAAGTGATACAAAGGCTCCTAGAATCTGGATTTAAAACAATCTTGCCGGACTACGGTATAGTCTAAATTTAAGAAAATGAAATTCAACAGGGACAAATATAAACTATTACAATTGGGTTAAAAAGATCAACATCACAAATGCAAGACTGAGGAAAAAAGCTAGATAGAATTTAATTTGAAAAAAAAATAGAGTTTTTAATGGACTGCAAGCCAGAGATGAGCTCATAGTGTTATAAGCCCAAAATGTGAATGCAACTCTAGACTGCATTAAGAGGTAAAGTAACAAAAACAAAGGTGGTGAGAATTTCCTTGTATTCTGCTCTGATCAAACAGTTCTATCATCATATATCAAGTCATATATCAGTCATATATATATGTGTGTATATATATATATATATCAGTCATATATCAAGAGGGATGTTACTAAGCTGGAGAGTAAACTGTCTCAAGATTATCTACATGCAAGTGTTCGTTGAAGGAATTGGAGACGTTTATCCTGGAGAGTCTTTGGAAGAATGGCCAGCAGTATCCAAGTTTTCAGAAGACTATCTCTTTCATGGAAGGGTTCAAACATTTTTCTCCTTGGCCCAGTGGGTAGAAGAGTAATGAGTAGAAATGGCAAATAGGCAGATTTAGGCTTGATAAGATATTTATTTATTCCCACCAATACAAAGGAATCCCTTCACAATGTATCACAGGAATTTTGTAACCATGAAAAAATCTTATTATTATCTCTGCAATTACAACATGCCAATAGACAACTAGGTAATACAGTGGATAGAGTACTAGACAGGGAAGAAGGAAGACCTCAGTTCAAATCCCAACTCAGACACTAACCCACTCTTTGACCAAGGGCAAGTCACATTATCTCTTGGAGCCCAGTTTCCTCATATATAAAAAGAAAATAGTAATAAATATTATGTCCATGGATATTGTGAGGATTAAATGAGTTAATACATGTAGCACTTTGTAAACCTTAAAATACTGTAAAAATTAGCTATAATTATTTTTAGTAGTACTGTAGTTATAGAGGATATTCGTGTAGCAACGGTAGTTAGCAACAGTGGCCAAGCAGAGCCAGCCAAATCACTAGTTAGTTAGTTTTGCTCCACAAATATAACTTTCCAATTTCTTCAACATTCTGAATTGCAACAGCCAAACAGTCAATAGCCATGATCATGCTCCAGTAATGCCTTTGGCATAGTACCAGCAGAGGATGAGTATTGTGATTCTTTCTCTTAGCTATGACCTTGGCAGTGTATTCTATTCCACCTCTAATTAATAGATTTGGACAGATGAATAAGCAGCCACATGTACACATCCACCATTGGGATGATTTTCACTTTTCACTTGGCCTTCAGAGACTCAACCTTTTGACAACAAAGTCCTTTGGTTGGAGGGAAATGAAATGAAGTATTGACTATTACTGCCCATCGAAACCTTAACTCTGTTCCACTGCCTCCATGTAGAGAAAGCAACAGGTAAGGTGACATGGGATTCTTTAATTGTAGTTGAAGTGGCTATAGCAAGAAATGTAGCAGCATCTGGAATAATAGCAATGGTGGCAGCAACCACAGCATCAGACACAGGCTCTAAGCAAGGCAATTTTTGTTCCCCAGGCATGGCTTGCAGCATACATAGCAACAGCAACAAATAGTGGCTTATATCCCAGAGTTCCAGAAACAGTTTTCTAGTAACCAGCCATAAAAAGAAATAACTCCATATGGAGTTCTCACTTCTAAACCTGGAGGAAGAAACAAATCATAGTTTTATTTTTGCACTGAAGAAAGCAAGTCAAATCCAAAAACACTAGTTATTCTTAGGAATTTGGTTTAAAGTTTGTCCACATTTTTATGTTACATTTAGAGTGGAGATATACCAAAATTTGACAAGTTTTGTTTTGTTGCATTAAAATTTAAAATTAGTTCCAAGTCTGGATATTCTGGCCCTATTCCAGGAAGGTTGTTTTGGGAAGCATTAAAAGCTGGTGATTCCTTGAATTTTATGTTGTTGTATTTTAAAAAGGATGATGACTCTTAAATTTGCATCATTTACTGGCAAAAGCATTTGGGGGAATTATGTGGTACCAAACTGTCTAATTGACAAACATAGCTTTTGAGATATAGATTAATTTATTCATTAATTATTAACCTCTTAACCCTTTAATAGTAATATAAACACTGCTTTGAAAATTATTCATTTTTAATTTAATTTTAAAAGAATTTTATATATTTTTCTGTTATGGTTCAATAACAAAAACAGGTGATATTACAATCAACAATGGAATTCTTGTCTATGTCTTCTGTCAATTCTCCACAGACTTCATCTGATATCTTAGATATTTTCTCTAGGTCTCATTTTTCTGAGGGCATTAGTGCAACATTAAGGCTATTAAGTAAATGTCTCTTGTTCTTGATACATGATTGGCCAAACTGATGATATTTTATATGACACTCATTATTGGCAATAAACAATAGCCTATTTATGCCAACTATGCATCTCTCCATCATCTTCTGAGTGACCAATCATTATGATACTCTGAGTACTATGGAATCCCAATATCATCACATCAACATCAGAAGAATGTTGTCAAAAATGTGTATTGTGGTGGGGAAGAGAGGGAGTGTAATTATGTTCAATTTTCATTTATCTAATTCAGATGAAAGTAAAGGATGGTTTCATGGGATGTCCATTCCCATATCCCTCTCTCTGTGACTATATAATCAATCATCTCATGTACCTCTCTTATGCAATAGTTATTTCTCTCCCTTTTCCCCAAGAACAATCAATCCCATTTTGTCTCTTCTTAGGAAAATTGCAACAGAATGAAACAACTCATAGACTTTTTGCCATTTTAACCTTTCTTTATGATCCTTAAAGACATTAGGGCTCTGAGAGGTATTTGTTCCTTATTCCCATTAAAATGTAAATAATCATTCCCATACATTCCCTTTTAAGCAGACAACTCTGTGCATTTTTGTTTCTCTTGGCAACTACATTTTCATTTCTGAATGTCTATTCAGTTTGAGTTTTTTCCTCAGGAGTGCTCTGAAATTCTCTCTTCCCTTAAAAGTGCATTTCCCCACTGAAGGATTATATCTACTTTTGCTCAATCAAGTATCCCTGATTGTAAACCTTTATCTGTTGTCTTTTGGAATATTGTATGGGCAACTAAATAGCTTAATGGATTGAGTGCCAGGCCTGGAATCAGGAAGATGAGTCTTCCTGAGTTCAAATCTAGTCTCAGACATTTAATGTCTGAGCTGTGTGACACTGGGTAAGTCACTTAGCCTAATTTACTCAGTTTCCTCATCAGTAAAACAAGCTGGAGAATGAAATGACAAACTACTCTAGTATCTTTGCCATGAAGATCCCAAATGGGGTCACAAAGAGTTGGACACGATTAAAATGATTGAATAACAACGACAAATTCTAAGCTCTCTTCTTTTACATATATGCAGTTGCTGTGTTTTGAGTAATCCTTATTGTGTGTCCTCAGTACTTAATCCCCCGTTTTTGGCTGTTTGAAGTATTTTTTTCTTTGACTTGGAAGTGCTGAATTTTATGTGTGATGTTCCTGGGAGTTTTCATTTTGAGGTTTATTTCTGATGTTAACTAATAGCTTCTTTCCCATTTCAATTTCCCTAAGGTTTCTAAACAGTTTCCATTTCTAATTTCTTGAAATATTGTATCCACAATTTTTTAAACATTTATTAATAATCATTTTTAACATGGTTACATGATTCATGCTCCTACTTTCCCCTTCACCCCCCGCATTCCCCCCACCTATGGCCTATGCACATTTCCACTGGTTTTGTCATGTGTCCTTGATCAAGACCTATTTCTAAATTGTTGGTAGTTGCATTGGTGTGGTAATTTCGAGTCCCCATCCCCAATCATGTCCACCCCGACCCATACGTTCAAGCAGTTGCTTTTCTTATATGTTTCCTCTCCTGCAGTCCTTCCTCTGAATGTGGGTAGCATTCTTTACCATAAATCCCTCAGAGCTGTCCTGGGTCATTGCATTGTTGCTGGTACAGAAGCCCATTACATTCGACTTTACCACAGTATATCAGTCTCTGTGTACAATGTTCTTCTGGTTCTGCTCCTTTCGCTCTGCATCAGTTCCCAGAGGTCTCTCCAGTTCGCCCGGAACTTCTCCAGTTTGTTATTCCTTTTAGCACAATAGTATTCCATCACCCACATATACCACAGTTTGTTCAGCCATTCCCCAATTGAAGGACATACCCTCCTTTTCCAGTTTGTTGCCACCACAAAAAGCGCAGCTATAAATATTTTCGTACTGTTTATCTATGATCTCTTTGGGGTACAATCCCAGCATTGGTATGGCTGGGTCAAAGGGCAGGCATTCTTTTATAGCCCCTTGAGCATGATTCCAAATTGCCAGCCAAAATGGCTGGATCAGTTCACAACTCCAGCAGCAATGCATTAATGTCCCAATTTTGCCACATCCCCTCCAACATTCATTACTCTCCCCTTCTTTCATTTTAGCCAATCTGCTAGGTGTGAGGTGATACCTCAGAGTTGTTTTGATTTGCATTTCTCTAATTATTAGAGATTTGGAACACTTTCTCATGTGCTTATTGATACTTTTGATTACTTTACCTGAAAATTGCCTATTCATGTCTCTTGTCCATTTATCAATTGGGGAATGGCTTGATTTTTTTATACAATTGCTTTAACTCCTTGTATATTTGAGTAATTAGACCCCTCTCAGAGTTTTTCGTTATGAAGATTTTTTCCCAATTTGTTGTTTCCCTCCTGATTTTGACTACATTGTTTTTGTTTGTACAAAAGCTTTTTTTAGCTTAATATAATCAAAACCATTTAATTTACATTTTGTAATTTTCTCTAACTCTTGCTTGGTTTTAAAGTCTTTCCTTTCCCAGAGATCTGACAAGTATACTATTCTGTGTTCACTTAACTTATTTGTAGTTTCCCTCTTTATATTCAAGTCGTTCACCCATTCTGAATTTATCTTGGTGTAGGGTGTGAGATGTTGATCTAAACCTAATCTCTCCCATATTGTTTTCCAAATTTCCCAGCAGTTTTTGTCAAATAGTGGATTTATGTCCCAAAAGTTGGGCTCTTTGGGCTTATCATACACTGTCTTGCTGATGTCATTTACCCCAAGTCTATTCCATTGATGCTCCTCTCTGTCTCTTAGCCAGTACCATATTGTTTTGATGACTGCTGCTTTATAGTATAGTTTAATATCTGGTACTGCTAGGCCCCCTTCCTTCACATTTTTTTTCATTATTTCCCTTGATATTCTTGATCTTTTGTTATTCCAAATGAAATTTGTTATAGTCTTTTCTAATTCAGTAAAGAAGTTTTTTGG
>NW_025343231.1:0-1288 GCF_016433145.1 Gracilinanus agilis
CTCTACCTGTTTCTCTCTCTCTGTCACCCCCTCCACCCTTCCTGAAACCTGAGAATCTTCTAGTATTTAAACAGACTTCCAAGTCCACAGACCAGAGGATTACTGCTGGAAGGAAAATCAGAGTTCAATACATCCATAGCCCCTCTCTCCCTTTTGTTTATATATCCATAAGGACACTGAAATCCAGGGGGTAAGCGGCAGCATCAGTACCTAAACAATGACCCAAGGATTTCAAGTCCAGTGCACTTTCCACTGAGTCAATAATTTTCCCACCTGTTTTCTGCTTTCCACAAAATGCTTCAAGATATGCATTGAAACTATACCTAAGATAGACTTAAATTTTGACCTGTGATATCAGAGTAGATTAGCAATGCATTGATTCATTCAACATTTTCTAGACATATTGTGATAGAGGTTTTATTTTTTTAATGATACAATAGTAAATAAGAGTAGTTTGTTGCCTTCAAGGAGTTTACCATCTAGTAGGGATGTAGTAGCTTCATTTAAAGACAAAAAGACTTGAGTTTTAACACTGTGCAATCTTAAGCAACTTCTTTGAGTCAAGATTAATCATCTGTACAATGAAGTGGTTAGAAGTGATTGATTCTAATATCCTTTTTGGTTCTAACACTGTGATCTAATTTTCTTATGTAAGAAATGAATACAAGCCTTATAGACATATATATGTATATATATGTATAATACAAACTGTAACACGATAGATGTATAAGATTATAAAGTGTTGTGATGTGAGATCAGACAGAAAAAATCATTTTTAGATGAGTTGATCAGGGAAGGATTCAAGGAGGAGATATTTAAGCTGATCCTTGAAGGATGAGTAGGCTGTTCACAGACAGAAATGGTAGTAGGAAGACACAAATCAAGACAATTCTATTCAAATATATGCAGTTTGAAACAAGAAAAAAAGTTTCCCTTTTCTTTCCTTAGAGGCAGCAATGTGCATGTTGCAGTGTATATAGATCTGGGTCTGGAGTCAGAAAGACCTGAATTTGGCCTTTGACACTTACTAGCTGTGTCATTGAAAAGTAACATAACCTTTGTCTGCCTCAATTTCCTCAACTGAAAAATGAGGATAATAATGGCACTTATCTCCCAAGGTTGTTGTGAAGATTAAATGAGATATGTGTAAAGTGCTTAGCAAAATTCCTAACTTATATGAGGTGCTCAATTGTCTTCCTTCTTTCTCTTTCTTTCCCACCTTCCCCCTTCCTTCCCCCTCCCTTTCTCCCTCCCTCCCTCCTTCCTTCCTTCTTTCCTTCCTTCCTTC
>NW_025343232.1:0-5341 GCF_016433145.1 Gracilinanus agilis
TCTCTCTCTCTCTCTCTCTCTCTCTCTCTCTCTTCCCCCTCCACTGTTGCTAGCATTCCTTTTATGAAAGAATAATTTTACTTGTTTGGTCTTTTTCTCTCTGACTTTGAGAGATTATTGACTCATAAGACACTTACACACACACACGCGTGCACACACACATGCACACTTTTTTCAGCACCTTCTTATTTTTTCTGAGGGCTGAGGCACAGCACTTATCTAACTTTTCCTACATAATCAGGAATTCCAATGTAGTCCAGAAGGAATGGTCAAGCAGGACCCTGAGAAAGGTGTCTTTATTGTCCTAGGTAATTGTCTCAGAGGTAATCGTATTGAAAAATTCAGCTGCCACTTATTCCCAATATTCGATCCCTCTGTGTGTGTATGTTTTCTTCTCTCTTTCATGTACCTCAGCTCTGTATGTCTCCCTGCTTGTGTGTATCTTCTCTGCCCGACTGTGATGTGTGTGATTTACTATTAGAAAGCTACCAGAGTTAAGTTCATAGTGGAAAATTGTTATATGATTTGAGTACTTGCCTATAAGCTCAGATTTCCCCAATATGATCAATACACATTTAATTGTATATGCTTAATAAATATATATATTATATATTCCAAAGGAAGATCTGTGAGACGAAAACTATTGAATAGCATTTGCCAAATACTAAATTGTCAAATTTAAAGCTTCTTAAGTTCATAAGGCACTTAGAATGTAACTACATCCACTGTTACATTTGATTCTCACAGCAACCTTGGGGGAGGGCGGTAGATGCTGTATTTATCCATAAAGTATACAGAAGTGGACTGAGACTTTAAAAAGTAAAATGACTAACCCAAGATGGCCCGTACTGTATCCAAACCTCAGAGTCCTTGACTAATAATAATAATAATAATAGTCTATTCACTTTATTATGGGGTTTCTGATTAAGATTAGGCAGCGAGGTTATACAGGGGATAGAACTCCCACCTAGAGTCAGGAAAACCTAAATTCAAATCCAACCTTAGACATTTACTAGCTCTGTAACTCTAGGCAAGTCATTTAATCCCATTTATTTCAGTTTCCTCATCTATAAAACGAACAGAAGGAAATGGCAAACCACTCCTATATCTTTACCAAGAAAACCATAAATAGGGTCATGAACATTGGACATGACAGAATGACAATGGGATTAAGACTACCTTGAACAAGTTGTGGTATATGATTGGAATGGAGCATAATTGGGCTAAAATCAATTATATATGATATATATATATATATTATATATAAATTATTAGCAGGAGGAGTTCAGAAAAATCTTGCAGAAGAAAGCAAGGAGAACCAGGAGAACATTATACACATCAAAAGAAATAATGCATGATGAACAACTGTGAATTACTTAGCTACCCTCAGCAATACAATGATGCAAGACAATCCCAAAGGATTTATGATGAAAAACACTATCCAGTTCCAGAGAAAGTACTGATGGAGTCTGAATGAAGATCAAAGCTGACCATTCTTCATGAATTTTCTTTTTATGTGTCTTCTACAACATGGCAAATATGGAAATATGTTTTGTATCATTGCACATATATAACCATATTAAATCTCAGGGATGGGGAGGGAAAGGAGACAGGAATAAAATGTAGAACTCAAAATATCAGAAAACTAATACCAAAAATTTTTACATGTAAGTAAAAAAATAAATAAAACATTATAACATAAAATAAAATGAAGATTTTGAATTGATATTGATTTTTTAAAAGACTAAGCTGTTTTAATAGGTCATACTGAGACAATTATACATCTCATTTTCATACTTTCTTCTAATTTGGTGTTGATTTTAGACCCTTATTCTAAGCAATTGATGATCTGATGACACACAGACAGTTGCTTCAAAATGAATTTCCCATACTTTTAACACTGAGTTGTTTTTCCTGTCTAAAATGAGTAGATTTTAGGGTTAAACTTATGTAAAATGAGGCAAATGAATACAAGCTGCAGCAGGGGGAAGCCAGGTATCTCAGTGAATTGAGAACCAGGCTCAGAAACGGGAAGTCTGAAGTTCAAATGAGGCCTCAGAATGTTTCTAGCTGTGTGATCCTTGGCAATCCACTTAACCCTCATTGCCTAGCCCTTACCACTCTTCTGCCTTGGAACCAATGAATACTATTGATTCTAAGACTGAAGATAAGAGCTTTAAAAAATACTAGCAACATTAAAACTCAATATCAACCACATAAATCTATCTGAAATGGAAAACACAGTCAAAGAGATCAGAACTTCTGATATTCTTGCAAAAGGGACAAATTCATTTGTTTATTTCATCCCTAGTTTCAGAAAACATTGGTTAGTCCACAGAAGAAGGGAAGTACCTATGGGGCAATCAGGCTTTGAGATAGAAGCATTATATGTAATACATATAATATAGGGTATACATAGCATATAGTTACGATGGGTCCATCAATGGTCAGTCTCTCCCCTTAGGGACAGTTTGTCACCTTCCAGGTAAAGAGACAAAAACTTTTGTAATTTGCTAGTCTATCTTGGGTTTAGGAATCTCCTAACAAGGCAGCTTTTAGTCTTTTGGCTATCCTTACACAAAAGACAGGACTAACCAAAATATGGTGGTTAGAAGTGATTTTCCATTTACCATGAAATGAAAGCTTATGCTAAAATAGTATCATTTATGCTAAGAGAAGGAAAATACAGGACCTCTTCTCTCTGTTATCATAATCCCCGAAGTTATACCAAGGACACATGGCCCATAGTTTATGAAAGTCCATGGTACATCACAAAATAATATTATTTGTTATCTCTGCATATACTACAAAATGAACTGTGCATTATCCTTCACTTGCCATTCTGAGAAACTATGAGACATTTTGACATTTAATAGGAGCTTCCTTTGTTTATAATTTATTGTGGCAATGTCAACTTTGACTTAGATCATTTCATCTAGTGACATGTCAACTAGTTGGTCATTGAAAAGAAACCTCACATTTAAATAGGCAGCAATTAAAGTAATGTTGGTTTGATTCTTACAACACTGATCCTCTCTTCTCCCATTCTACCACCATCCCTAAAGAATCAAGAGCCTACCCTAAACAAACTTAATGGACTTTTTGTGGTTCTGTACCATGAATAGCTAGGTGATGCAATGCTATCCCTAGAGTTCCAATCTGACTTCAGACACTTACTAGCTCAGTGACCCTGGGAAAGCTGCTTAACCCTGTTTTCCTCAGTTGCCTCATCTGTAAAATGAGCATGAGAAGGAAATGACAAACTACTCCAGTATCTCTGCAAAATAAAAAACAAAAACAAATGGGGTCACAAAGAGTCAGACACAACTGAAAAACAACTGAACAATAATAATAACCATAGCTTACAACAGCCAGATTATATCTTCTAATGGCCTTTAAGTCTCTCAATACTTAGCTAGACTAGTCCTTAGGCAATGGGCACAATCTATTAATGTGATCTATCACTTAGAACCTTTCCAGCTTTATAAAACCTGGAAGAGTCTGAGCACCACTGGAACAACCTTTAAGAACCAAGGATTGGTGGGCAGCTGGGTAGCTCAGTGGAGTGAGAGTCAGGCCTAGAGACAGGAGGTCCTAGGTTCAAACCCAGCCTCAGCCACTTCCCAGCTGTGTGACCCTGGGCAAGTCACTTGACCCCCATTGCCCACCCTTACCACTCTTCCACCTATGAGACAATACACCGAAGTACAAGGGTTTAAAAAAAATAAAAAAAAAAAGAACCAAGGATTGCCTTGATGCTACAAAGAGCTACTGAAGTAGATTTTTTTGTAGAGAAAACATAGACTGTATAACATGAATGAAATGTGCTACATGTGGGGGTCTAATAATTCTAGTGAGGTATAGTCAAAGCCTACTATTTGCAGAAGTCTCACAACTCTCACCTCTTAGGCATGTCAAATACTCTATCTGTGAGTTTGGTTCTCACCCTGGCACATCTAGGTTCCCAGAGAGCATCAGTACATGTTCACGTTCAAATTATTTCAAAGTCCTAGACTAGGGGAAACAGATTTCTCCTAGTCACTACTCTGACTCTTGAACCCCTATATAACATGCTTTCTATCTATATAATAAATCATTCACAATAATGATACTTTGGAATCTTCAAGAATTAAATGATTAAATGAGATAATATTTGGAAAGTGCTTAGCATAATGCTTGACATGTCAAAAGGACTTTGTTAATGTTTATTCCTTTCTCTCCTTAAATAAAACTATTTACTTAGAAATAAAGACCAAAAAATAATAATATTAGATGCTAATAAATCAAAGTAAATATAAGTAATAAAATACATCATGATACACCTATAAACCTAGATTATATTCTTCTACCAATGCACTCAAAACCAATGATGAAGAGTGGACACATACTTTTAGGAGAAGCACATGAGGTAGGAAAACTCATGTGCTTAAGGTGCCTCACAATTCTGTCCTGAAGGCATCATTATTAATCTATTCAGAAACATTGTGCCACCTAAAACTATTCAGATGATTGCTTGACTATAACTCTCCCCCATTCTTTAGCAAGCAACATCAGCTTTTCCTTCTCTACTAGAACACTGGAACAGTCTTAACAAACTCTTTCAAAATACTTCAACCTTCAGATTTTTTTCAAAAGAACTAGCTCTGCCTAATTGAAAAATACTAGAACTTGAATAAAATGAGTATTAGTTTCAAACTCCACCTGTGACACATACTATCCATATGACCATAGGCAAGTCATATAATTTCTATATGCTTCCATTTTACATTTCCTCTTTTACAAGTGACTCTTTTAAGGATGGATATTGTTTTGTTTTGGTTTTTGGTTTCTCAAAGTCTGGCTTCCTAATTATATTTTCGCTTTTTGTTGTATTTATTGCACATATTATCCTTTTGGATCTGTTTATTTCATTCTGTATCAATTCACATAAATCTTCTGATATTTCTTGGAATACTTGTTATTTCTTACTACCCCAGAATGTTTCCTCATAGTCATGTCATATATAGTCATTTTTTCCAACTACTATCCCACTTGATGGATGCCCACTTCATTTGTTTTTTAAAATTAATAAATTTCTATTTTGTTTATTACATTTAAGTTCCCTCCCCTCTTCTTTTCTCCCTGCACTCGAGATGGCATCATATAACAAACATATGTATGTATATATAAAATTATGTCTTCTTATTTCTATTTATCAGTTCTTTTTCTGGAGGTGGACATACACAAGTTATTCTTCAAACACTAATTTTCTTGCCATGTATAAAGTTTTCTTGATTCTGCTCATTCTCTTTTAATGATTTCACATATGTCTTTTTTTTTTAATTGACCTGCTCAACAAAAT
>NW_025343233.1:0-3146 GCF_016433145.1 Gracilinanus agilis
TCTCTCTCTCTCTCTCTCTCTCTCTCTCTCTCTCTCTCTCCCTACTTTCATTCTTCCTATTTGTAAATAAACTAACATAAAAGTCATCTTGACTTGGGTCTTTAATTTGGAAATTGTGTAATCAATTCTTGCTGACCAAAACTCTTAAATATTCAGTCCAACCATAATTTCCCCCCTTACACTGAAGGCAAAAACACATACACACAAGAAAAATAAAGTGAAAAAAGTATAATTCAATCTGCACTCATGGTTCATCAATTCTCTCTCTGGAGGTAGACAACATTTTTAATCATGAGTTCTTTGGGATTGTCTTGATCATAGTAGCTACGTCTTTTACAGTCGAGATCCATTAAATATTACTGTTAATTAGTACGATGTTCTTCTGAATCTGCTTATGTGAATTTATATCAGTTGATATGCTTCCCAGATTTTTCTGAAACCATCCTATTCATCATTCTTATAGCATAGCAGTATTCTACGACAATGTGCTCAGTCATTCCATAATTAATAAATATCCTTTTAATTTCTAATTCTTTGCCAACACAAAAAGAGGGGCTATAAATATTTTTGTACAAATAAACCTTTTCCCATTTCTTTTATCTCTTCAGGATGAAAGGACTTAGTAGTGATATTGCTGAGTCAAAGAGTATGCACAGTTTTAAAGCTCTTCAGGCATAGTTCCAAATGGTTCTCCAAAATGGATGAATCAGTACACAACTCTACCAATATTGCATTAGTGTCCCAATTTTTCCACTTCCTTACTAGTATTTGTCCTTTTACTTAGCCAATCTGTTAGATGTGAAGTGGTTCCTCAGAGTTGTTTTAATTTTCATTTCTCCAATCAGTAGTTGTTCAGAGTATTTTTTCATGTGACAATTGATAGCTCTGATTTTTTTTCTCAAAACTACCCATTTACTATATCCTTTGATGATTTATGAAGAGTAGAAAGCCCTTTTATTTATAAATTTGGCTCAGAACCCTATACATTTGAGGACTGAGGCCTTTCTCACAGAAAACTGTTGTAAAATTTCCCCTCCTCAGTTTCCTGCTTTCCTTATAATTTAGCTGTCTTTGTTTAGCTTGTATAACTCCTTTTTAATTTCAGGAAATCCAAACCACCCATTTTATTTCCTGTGATCAATTCTATTTCTTGTTTAGTCATAAATTTTTCCCTTATCCATAGATCTGACAGGCAAATTTTTCCATGCTTTCTGAATTTACTTATATCTAAATCATTTACCCATTTTGACCTTATCATGATATACAGCATGAGATGTTGCTCTATTCCTAGTTTTTGCCAAATTACTTTCCAATTTTTCCAGTAATTTTTGTCAAATCATGAAGTCTTACTCTCAAATCTTGGATTTCTGCATTTACCAAATACTAGATTACTGCAGTCATTTACTATTACACATTATGTACCTGAACTATTCCACTGTTTCATTGCTCTTTTTCATAGCTAGTGCTAGATGCTTTTGATGATTACTGCTTTGTAATACAGTTTGAAATCTAGTACTGCTGAGTCTCCACATTTTCTTCATTGATTCTCTCAGTAGTCTTGACCTTTTGTTTTTCCAGATGAATTTTGTTATAATTTTTTTCTCTATAAAATAACTCTTTTGTAGTTTGACTGGAATGGCACTGAATAAATAAATTAGTTTAGGAGGAATTGTTTTTACTATACTTGCTTGGTCTATCATGAGGGACATATATTTCTCCAGTTCTTCAGATCTATATTTGTGTGAAGTGTTTTGTAATTATTTTCATATAGTTCCTGGGTTTGTCTTAGCAGGTAGACTCCCAAATGTTTTACTCTCTCTACAGAAATTTTAAATAAAAAATTTTTATCTCTTCTTGTTGGGTATTGTTGGTAATAAAAAGAAATTGTGATGATTTGTGTGAACTTTGCTAACGTGGTTAATTGTTTTGACTAGTTTTTAAGTTGATTCTCTTGGGTTTTCCAAGTATATCATCATATCATCTGCATTGAGTGATAGTTTTGTTTTTTCAATATGTATTGGTATTTCCTTAATTCCTTTTTCTTATCTTATTGCTATAACTAGCATTTCTAATAAAATATTGAATAAAAGTGGGAAAGTGGATATCCTTGCTTCATGTCTGGTCTTCCTAGGAAGGCTTCTAGTTTCTCTGGTTTAAGGATAATGTTTGCTCTTGGTTTTAGATAAGCACTAAATATGATTTTTAAAGAGTTTCCATTTATTCCTAGGATTTTTAGCTTTTTTAAAAGAGAATGGGCATTGTTTTTGTCAAGTTTTTTTTCTTCTTTCATTCACATAATCATATAATTCTTCTTGTATTTGTTACTGATATGGTCAATTTTCCTTATGATTTTCTTAATATTTTGTTATTGATCTTCATGATATATTGCTATCATTTTCTTGTTAGTATTTTTAAATTTTGCATCAATATTCAGTAGGAAATTGGTCTATAGTTTTCTTTCTCTGTTTTTGCTCTACTCTCTTTTAGGTATCAAAACCATGTTTGTGTCATAAAAGAAATCTTGTAAAACTTCTTTTTTTGCCTATTTTTTCAAAGAGTGGATATACTCTTAAGATTAAGAGTTCCTTAAATATGTGTGTGCATATATGCATATGGATATATATCTATATATCTATATCCATATCTATCTATCTATCTATCTATCTATCTATATATATATATATATATATAAAGTACTTTGTAAACCTCAAAGTAAAGGGTGTTACTTCTTTTTTTAATTTTTTAAAAATATTTTATTTTTTAGAAACATTTTCCATGGTTACATGATTCTTGTTTTTACTTCCCCCTTCACCTCTCCCCATATCCAATGTGCATTTCCACTGGTTTTAACATGTGTGATCAATCAAGACTTATTTACATATTATTGATAGTTGCATTGGTGTGGTCGTTTAGTGTCTACATCCCCAACCATGCCCACATCAACCCAAGTGTTCAAGCAGTTGTTTTTCTTCTGTGTTTTCACTCCTGCAATTTTTCCTCTGAATGTGGGTAGCGTTCTTTTCCATAAATCCCTCAGAATTGTCCTGGGTCATTGCATTGCTGCTAGTACAGAAGTCCATTACATTCGATTTTACCACAGTGTATCAGTCTCTGTGTACAATGTTCTTCTGGCTCTGCTCCTTTCA
>NW_025343234.1:0-10335 GCF_016433145.1 Gracilinanus agilis
CTCTCTCTCTCTCTCTCTCTCTCTCTCTCTGTTTTAATACATTTCTTCTCTGATAAAATGCAAGCATCTTGGGGCTTGAATGTTTCACTTCTGTCTGAGTAACAGTAGTACCTAGTACAGAGCCTGGTGCATTATAGATGTTTAATAAATGCTAGTTGATTGGTTCAAAGAACTATAAATTTTCCCCATATTCCCAACCCAAACATTCTTCTTGGTCATTGTTTCCATGCCACTGTCCATTTGGAGCACCACTTCAAGAAGTGTGTGTGTGTGTGTGTGTGTGTGTGTGTGTGTGTAGGGTTGATAGATCTTAATTTGAAAACTTTTATATTTGGGGTTATCCACATGAGCAAACTCCTTAAACTGATGCTCTTGTAGTTATCTCCCTTTTCTGCCTAGAAAGCTAGATTACTATGAAATATTGAAATTGTGAACATTTTATATGTAACACAGGCACAGGCAAGTATATGCTGATATTTGCTATGTACTTTCAGTACAAGTTGCCACTGCTCCTGAGTTGGAGGGTCAGAATTCTAGAGTATGAAACCATTCATTGGCACAGGTTCCTTTGGAACATAGATCTGTTCTTTCACTCTGTATTCTGAAAGGGAGAAAAGGAAGGAAGAGTGAAAGGTAGAAAGAGAGACAGAGGCCCAGAGAGAAAGAAACAAATACTGATAAACAGAGACAGAGACAGAGATAGAAAACATATTAATTTTGCTGTTTGCTTTTATTAACCATAATATGAAGTTGTTTCTCTAACAAGTGGTCATCTTTCTCAATCCCAAATCAATCATTTTGGAAACAGTCTCAGTCTCTGAAAACGAATCTGAAAGGCAGCAGTGGGCAGGAAATCCTATACTCATCAAGTTATTTGAAAAATTAATCAAGACATCTTTATTTATTACTCAAGTTCAGAGACTTCTAGGATCAGTCTCCTTTACACAAGAATATTCCTACTTCTATAATATCTCAATGAGATAATTTTCAGATAAAGAAATCAAAATTATCAACAAACACATGAAAAAGTGTTCTAAATCTCTTATAATTAGAGAAATGCAAATCAAAACAACTCTGAGTGACCACTTCACACCTAACAGATTAGCTAACATGACAGCAAAGGAAAGTAGTGAATGTTGCAAAGGATGTGGCAAAATTGGGACATTAATGCATTGCTGGTAGACTTGTGAATTGATCCAACCATTCTGGATGGCAAATTGGAACTATGCTCAAAGGACTATAAAAGACTGTCTGCCCTTTGATCCAGCTATATCACTGCTTGGTTTATACCCCAAAGCGATAATAAGGAAAAAGACGTACAATATTTATAGCCGCGCTCTTTGTGGTGGCAAAAAAAATTGGAAAATGAGGAATTTCCTTCAATTGGGGAATGGCTTAACAAATTGTGGTATCTTTTGGTGATGGAATACTATTGTGCTCAATGGAATAATGAACTGGAGGAATTCCATGTGAACTGGAATGACCTCCAGGAATCGATGCAGAGTGGAAGGAGCAGAAGCAGGAGAATGGTATATACAGAGACTCATACACTGTAGTACAATCGAACATAATGGACTTCTCTAGTGACAGCAATGCAATGATCCAGGAAAATTCTGAGGAACTTATGAGAAAGAAAGCTATCCACATTCAGAGGAAGAATTGTGGGAGTAGAAGCACAGATGAAAAACAACTGCTTGAACACATGGGTTGATGGGAATATTATTGGGGATATAGACTCTAAACATTCTGCAAGGCAGAGGGTGAAGTACAAAGTTTAAAAAAGACAAGTCTTTGCCCTCACTGAATTAACTACATAGTATGAAATACGTCAAATGAATAGAAAAATATGAAGATAATATTATTTACTAAGTGTATTGCAGGAACAAAGGAAATGGGTAGCTGAATTCTCAAAGAGAAAGCCCTTATTCATCAGGGATATCAAGGCTTCCTGAATAAAATTATACTTGAGTTGACTTTAAAGGACAAGTAGGAATAGAACAGGTGAAGGAAGGCATCCTACACAGAGGAAATAGCATGAGCAAAGGGAATAAGTTTGGAGAGTTAGCAAGAAACCCACTATAGATGAAGTACAACTGTATGCAGGAGAAAAGTGTGAGATAAGAATGAAAATATAAAGGATGATGACAGATTGTGGATGACTTGAATGCTGATCAGAGGAGTCTGAGTTTTATTCAGTAGGAAAGAAAAAGACAATGAATATATCAGATAAGAGGAGAAACAGGACTTGTTCTATGTATGGGAAAATTATTCTGTCACCAGTATCAAGGATAGATTGGAGAGGGGAGAGAGTAGTGAAGGGAAAACCTGAAAGGAAGCTGTTATAACAGTGAAAGTAGGTGCTAATGGGGACTTCTCTTTCAGTGGTGGCAGTGAGGATAGAGGCAAAAGGACAGAGTAGAGAGATTGCAGCATATTATCAATAGGATTTGGTTACTTTTTGACACTGATATGCCTGGAAAATAATAATGGCTGAGATATAGAGAGTGTTTCCAGGTTTGCCAATATTTTACCTATATCTCACTGACACCTATAAGTATTTTTAGGGATGGAGACTGCTTTCTAGACCTCCTAGCATAGTGTGCCCACATCAAAAAAGGTACAGTGCTCCAAGAGGAAAGCAGACTACCAAAGGAAACATGAGATGTGCAAATCTTGAGACATCTGCATTCCAAATGTTCAAAAGGACCATTTACACCTGACCTGAATTAGAGCCTTTTGATCAGTCCCTGTCAAACACACTGTACCCTGATCCCAACATTGTGATGTCACTGGTCCTCTTGGAATACAAAAGGATTAAAACAACAATGTTGTTGGACCCATTTGAGATAAGGACAATAGAGACTTAAAGAGAATCTATTTCCCTTATTGAACATCTCTAAGTAGTAGCTTGAAAGTAGGATCTGTGTACCTAAGGAAAATGTGTGGCATGACCCCAAAAAGTATATGATAAACAAAATCTAAGGATTGGAATATGAGTCACATTCCACCATTCCCATGATGAAATCCAGCTTTATCTTCAATAAATCTGCATGATTCCCTTTAACCACTATAGCTCAAGACTCATTCCTTCTGTTCCCTCATAGTCCTGATCTTCCATGACTATAGCAAGACTTTGGTCCATAAGTATGGCAATAACTTGTTCCTCAAGCATGTTCTGAAGAGGCTCAGATAAAATTCTGCACCTCATTCCAGTATCCCCACACCTTACTCCTTTCACCACCCAGATCACTTTATGACTCCCAGGAATGGCCTTGTGAGCCAGTGGAGAATCTTGTAAATAAGACTTCCCAATTTCTCCCTTTTGTTTTTGATGGTAGTTTGGAATTGTATAGAATAAACAGGCATAGAAAATTAGTTTTTGGAATGATGCCTCTTGTTACCTTGTATAATCTAAAATCATCCTGTCCTTCAAATTTTCCCATTTTGTCAATCTATAAACATTAATTAAGCACCTATTATATGCTAGGGATTGTGCCACTACTAAGTTTTTATCCCAAAGGGAAGGAAAGATAAGGCAAAAGAATCTGCATGTTCAAAAATATTTATAGTAGCTTTTTGTGGTAGCAAAGAACCCAAAATTTAAGGGATCTCCACCATTTTAGCTGAACAAGTTGGGGAATGGGCTGAAATTCTGGAATGATGAAAAAGAATGTCCTTCATGAGAGAAGGAACTGACAGAGTCTGAATGTAGAATTGAATCATACTCTTTTTCATTTTATTTCCTCCATGAAATTTTCTCTATACGTCTTCTTTCACATGATGAAAATGGAAATTTGTATTGCATGATAACACATGTATCATACAACCTGTCTTGGGGAGGGAATGGGAGAAAGGGAGAGAACATGGATCACAAAATGTCAGAAAATAATTATAAAAAATCTATCAATGTAGGGGCAGCTGGGTAGCTCAGTGGATTGAGAGCCAGGCCTAGAGACGGGAGGTCCTAGGTTCAAATCTGGCCTCAGACACTTCCCAGCTGTGTGACCCTGGGCAAGTCACTTGACCCCCATTGCCTACCCTTACCACTCTTCTGCCTTGGAGCCAATACACAGTATTGACTCCAAGACGGAAGGTAAGGGTTTAAAAAAAAAATCTATCAATGTGTAAAAATGTTTTAAAATCTATTGGAGTAGATTTTTCTACTCTCTATTTCTGAATGCACTACAGTTAACTCTCCCAAGTGAACAGCCTTAGCATCATCCTTAATTCCTCACTCTTGTTCACTGCATATATTAAACCAGATGCCACATTTTGTAGTATCTATATCCAAAACATCTCTCATATTTGTCTAATTCTCTCTGCTTAGCTGCCATACTCAATCAGGTCCTTATCACTATTTACCTGGACCAATGCAGTAGCTTCCTGATTGGTTTTCCACCATCTCTAGTATCTCTTCTCTTTCTAGTCAGCCTTCAAAGTGATATTCCTCAATTCTGTGTCTTTCTACTTCTCATTTTCTGAGTTTCATAGGGTAAGAAAGCATGAATAGATTTTAATCTTCACTTTCAGAGGAAGCAAACACATAAATGTGATCTTTGCAGTCTATTCTTTATATTTTCCTACATATGTTTTGTTTTAAATAAAGAGTTCTAAGATGACTGGGACCATTATAAAGTTTCACTTTGTATAGTTACAAATAATTCAATGTGCTTAAGCAGACAACCTGACTGTACTGTTTTATATTTGAATTGTCATTAAGATTAACTCTTTTGGCATTGGTAAAAACCATAATAAAACAATATGATGAGTATTGTGAGTGGATGGAATGGTGAGTGCTGAATTATAATAGTTGAAGAGAACTGTATAGCTATATGTCATTCTGCTGTCATATGTTATCACTATTGCAACAGCCTTCTGATTGGTCTCTCTCACTCAATATTTTCCTCATACTAGTCCTTTATCCACTCATTTGTAAAGCCAAGCTTCTTAAAACTGAAGTCTGGGTAAACTACCTCTCTATTAAAACAAGTCCAGAAATGCCCCATTACTTCTAGGATCAAAATACAAACTCCTCTGACTTAAAGTTTCTCTATCTGACTCCTTCCTACTTTTCTAAACTTCTTAAATCTTAGTCTCTTCCACATATTCTAAGATTCAATTCAAACTTCTTGTTGTTTTCAATAGATTTAAAATTGTTGATGTGTAATTCTAGCTTATAAATCATGTCTTGCTAGCTATTCAGTAGATGTTGAGTTTTTGCAGCCAGAAATGTTACATTTTCTACCATTTCCTTGCATAATCTGCATTGATTAATAAATCCAGACTTCTAAAGGATAACATTTCTGTCATATCTAGTGGCCATGATCTGGTCCTGAAATGCTATAATAAAGCTCCTTTTTCAATAAGCAAGTGCCCATTCTTGTCATTGTCATCATTATTATCATTAATGAAAAAGTATTCTAGTTTTATTTGATGATATTCAGATAAAAGTGGTCCCGAGACAAGCAGATATCCTACCTTTTTTAAACTAAATGTTCTGCAGACTGAATAGTTTGGAGAAATAAAATTTTTATACTTAGTTCATATTTTAGGATGTAAATTCAACTTCTGCAGGCTCACAGAAAACATTTTTGACAAAACTTTCATAAAAGATGGCATGGTAGAAGAGCATAACCTATATCAATCACCAATTCCTTGCTCCTTGAAAATAATTCTTCTATAATTGCTAATAGGCAATTGGTAGGCCTGTGTATATCAGGTGATTGATAAGAAGCTTTGGTTTTACTCCTTAGTTAAAATAGAAGGCATCCTTACTTCTTTGGATAATAATGGATTTTGTTCACTAGGATAACAATGGGGATGACAAGTTTCCAAGTGGACATCAAAAACTCTAGTGTTCTCACAATATTTGGGTTTGTGTAATGAAAGTGAAGGGATGGAGGTAGTAAGGTAGGATGAAATGGGAGAAAGGAGAGAGGAAGGTGGAGGAAGGGAAAGGAAGGTAGCAGTCCCAGCCAAGGCAGGGGAAATTGACCAGCACACTCAAATGAATGATCAGAGAGCAACTTTAGGGTTTGAATAGCTAGATTTTAATTAGATTAGGAAAGGGAAGGTCTAGGGAAAACTAGGACATAGCAATAAAGGGGAAAAGGCACTAAGAGAGAGATCAAGGTTTCAGGGTAGAGCCCTGCCAGCCTCCTAGGTCAAGAGAGAGAAAAGGCACCAAACTTTCCCTTTTATACTTTCCCTGACACCTCCCCCAAAGGAAGTGGGAGGTGTCAGGGAAAGTTGTAGCAGAGAGAGTCCTGGGAGTTGTAGTCTTCCAGGGCTTACAATAATTTCAAATGACGCATTCCCCCCTGTGATCCTTTGGGAGACTAATCACCCCAATGGATCATAACAAACATAAATAAATTTACAATTACAATAAATAAAGGGTAAATACCTTAATACAAGGGGAGAAAGGGAGCAATTTTCACAATATAAAGAAATGAAATGGCACTTCTTTTACAAAAATATTCAGGGGGCAGTCCCCTTTTTTCACAACAAAATAGATATATACATAAAACAAATTCATTTAAACAAAAGAGATGAATTTAATAAAACAAATTAATTTTAAAACACAAAAATGAGACTTCCGGTTAAGATGGCGGCAGAGTAAGGAGCAGCTGCTCGATCTCTCCTGACCGAACCACACAGGACCCCTCAAGGGGAAATAAAAATGAGTCCAGAGGAAGGAAGGAACCCCACAACAGGGCGCAGCATTGAAGGTACGCAGAATCGGGGCATTTCCACACTTTAAAGGGGTGAAACAGTTCACACTAAAACACCAGAGGAAGAAGCCCCTCCCCCACCCCCCACACTGCACAAGAGGGTAAACAGGACTGGGGCAACCAGAAAATCACTGGCAGCCCCTGAGCCCGTACCTGTGCGCACTCTTAGGGCCCTGCCTTCACCCCCGCAGAAGGTAGTGAAAGTCCGTGGGCTGGAGATCTTTATTCTCACCTGAGGCAATGCCTTCAGTGCTTGGGAAAGGCGGAGTTTTAGGGGCCTTTGTCCAGGCCAGAGGCGGTGCCTTCACCCACGTGGATGCTCAGGGAAAGTCCCAGCCACCTGGGGCCCTAAGAGCAGCAGCGCAGGCAAAGGCAGTGCCCTAGGCTTGAATAACGATCTCCAGCCCAGGCTTGGACCTCCAGTGAGGACCCAGTGCAGACCTGAGCGTGGCTGTGGAAGCAGCCCCAAAGACTGCTGAAGGAACCTCGGGCAGAGGGGCAGACCGGGAACTACCAGGAGGCCTGACCCCGAGGACAAGGAGACCCGAGCCCCACCCCCCCCAAGCTTGCAAGGCCCAGGCAGACCCAGAGTGCAAAGACAAAGCTGAAAAGGGGCGGGGCTAACAATGGCCAGCAATAAGGAAATACAGAAGAAAAAGACCATCAAGAGAAACTCTGGAACACTGGACAACTTCTACACAGAGAAAATCCAGACAACAGAGGAGGGAAAACAAAAATCCAAACCTCCCCAAAAAAATGAAAGCTGGTCACAAGTTATGGAAGAGTTTAAAAATGAAATGCTAAGGAAGATGGAAGAAATCTGGCAAGAAAATAACAGTTTAAAAGGCAGAATTTCGCAATTGGAAAGTGAGACAAGACAACTGAAGACCAAAAATGACCAGATTGAAAAGGAAAACCAATCCTTAAAGGCTAGAATCGAACATTTAGAAACCAATGATCTCTCAAGACAACAAGAACAAATAAAACAAAGTCAAAAGACTGATAAAATAGAAGGAAACATGAAATATCTCAAGGAGAGAGTGACAGACCAAGAAAACCGGTCTAGAAGAGATAACTTGAGAATCATTGCTATTCCAGAAAAGGCAGAAATTAATAAAAACATGGACTCCATACTCAAAGAAATTATTCAGCAAAATTGCCCTGAAGTTCTACAACAAGAGGGCAATATAGACATTGAAAGGATCCATAGAACACCCTCTAAACTGGACCCAGAAAAGTCAACACCCAGAAATATAATAGCGAAATTGAAGAGCTTTCGAGTCAAAGAAAAAATCTTACAAGAAGCCAGAAAGAGACAATTCAAATATCAAGGAGCACCAATAAGGATCACACAGGATCTGGCAGCCTCAACACTAAAAGAACGCAAGGCTTGGAATACAATATTCAGAAAGTCAAGAGAGCTGGGCCTTCAGCCACGAATAAACTACCCAGCGAAACTAACCATATACTTTCAGGGGAAAGTATGGGCATTCAACAAAATTGAAGAATTCCAAGTTTTTGCACAAAAGAGACCGGGACTAATTGGAAAGTTTGACACTCAACCACAGATATCAAGAGAAAGATGATGAAAAGGTAAATAAGAAACAGAGGGAAAAGAAAGAAAACTCATAGTCTTTTAAGCTTGACTCTTTAAGGGCATAAATAAGATCTAAGTATCTGTATTACTAGGTGGAGAAATGCTATGTATAATTCTCTGTAGTGAACTCTATACACTATTATAATATTCACTATTATAGCAACCAGAAGACTAATTCATAGGGAGAGGACAGGATACTAAATGGTCTAAGATGACATGGGGGGTGGGAAAGAGGGGAGGAAGAGTAGGGGACACCAAGAAAAATCCGAGTAAATAAGAAAAATAAGAGATTCTATTACACACAAAGAGGGCATGGGAAGGGGAGGGGATAAATACTACCATAAGAAGGAGAGGAAGAGAGCATTAAGAGGTAATAATCAAACCTTACTCTCAGTATAATCAACCCGGAGAAGGAAGAGTAGCTTTATTATCCATCTGGATAAAAAACTCCATCTAACCCTACTGAGAAAGTCAGAAGGGATAAACCAAAGGGAGCAGGGGAGTGGGGAGGCCAAAAAGGGAGGGAAGAAGAAGGGGGAGGGAATTCATTCGGTCTTTAAAAAAAAAACAAAAATAAGGGAGGGGACAGAAAGGGAAGTCAATCAAGGGAGGGGATAAGGGATACTGGCTGAAAGCAAACCACTGGTGTAAAAGAAAATAGTGCAATAAGAAGGAGTGGGTCTAGGGGAGGATACAAAAAATGTCAGTGAATACACAACTAACAATTGTAACTCTGAATGTGAACGGGATGAACTCACTCATAAAACGGAAGCAAATAGCAGAGTGGTTCAGAAACCAAAATCCTACCATAGGTTGTCTACAAGAAACACATATGAGGCGGGTAGACACACACAAGTTCAAGGTTAAGGGTATGAGCAAAATCTTTTGGGCATCAAATGAGAAAAAGAAGGCAGGAGTGGCTATCATGATCTCTGACAAAGCCAAAGTAAAAATAGGTATGATTTAAAAAGACAGGGAAGGTCATTACATCCTGATTAAAGGCAGTATAAACAATGAGGAAATAACACTGCTCAATATATATGCACCAAGTGGTATAGCATCCAAATTCTTAAAGGAGAAACTGGCAGAGCTCAAGAAGGAAATAGATAGTAAAACCATAATAGTGGGAGATCTAAATATTCCTCTTTCAGATCTAGATAAATCAAACCAAAAAATAAATAAGAAAGAGGTAAGAGAGATAAATGAAGTCCTAGAAAAATTAGATCTAATTGATATGTGGAGAAAAATAAATAGGGACAAAAAGGAATACACCTTCTTTTCAGCTGCACATGGTACATTTACAAAGATTGACCATGTAATAGGGCATAGAATCATGGCAAACAAATGCAAAAGAGCAGATATAATAAATGTAACCTTCTCAGATCATAATGCGATAAAAATAATAATCAGTAAGGGCACCTGGACAGGCAAGTCAAAAACCAATTGGAAATTAAACAATATGATTCTTCAAAACCAAATTGTCAAAGAAGAAATCATAGAAACAATCAACAATTTCATTGAAGAGAATGACAATGAGACATCCTACCAAACTATGTGGGATGCAGCCAAGGCAGTACTCAGGGGGAAATTTATATCCTTGAGTGCATATATTAACAAATTAAGGAGGGCAGAGATTAACGAATTGGGCATGCAACTCAAAAAATTAGAAAGCGACCAAATAAAAAACCCCCAGATGAAAACTAAATTAGAAATACTAAAAATTAAGGGAGAAATTAATAAAATCAAAAGTAAAAGAACTATTGAATTAATAAATAAGACTAGAAGCTGGTACTTTGAAAAAACAGATAAAATAGACAAAGTACTAGTCAATCTAATAAGAAAAAGGAAAGAAGAAAACCAAATTGACAGTATAAGAGATGAAAAGGGAGACCTCACCTTTAATGAAGGGGAAATTAAGGCAATCATTAAGAACTATTTCGCCCAATTATATGGCAACAAATATAACAATTTAGGAGATATGGATGAATATTTACAAAAATATAA
>NW_025343235.1:0-10007 GCF_016433145.1 Gracilinanus agilis
GGGACATGAATCCACTATTTGACAAAAACTGCTGGGAAATTTGGAAAACAATATGGGAGAGATTAGGTCTAGATCAACATCTCACACCCTACACCAAGATAAATTCAGAATGGGTGAACGACTTGAATATGAAGAGGGAAACTATAAATAAGTTAAGTGAACACAGAATAGTATTACTGTCAGATCTCTGGGAAAGGAAAGACTTTAAAACCAAGCAGGAGTTAATTACAAAATGTAAATTAAATGGTTTTGATTATATTAAACTAAAAAGCTTTTGTAGAAACAAAAACAATGTAGCCAAAATCAGAAGGGAAACAACAAATTGGGAAAAAATCTTTATAACGAAAAACTCTGACAGGGGTCTAATTACTCAAATATACAAGGAGTTAAAGCAATTGTATAAAAAATCAAGCCATTCCCCAATTGAAAAATGGGAAAGAGACATGAATAGGAAATTTTCAGGTAAAGAAATCAAGAATATCAATAAACACATGAGAAAGTGTTCCAAATCTCTAATAATTAGAGAAATGCAAATCAAAACAACTCTGAGGTATCACCTCACACCTAGCAGATTGGCTAAAATGAAAGAAGGGGAGAGTAATGAATGTTGGAGGGGATGTGGCAAAATTGGGACATTAATGCATTGCTGGTGGAGCTGTGAACTGATCCAGCCATTCTAGCTGGCAATTTGGAATCATGCTCAAAGGGCTATAAAAGACTGCCTGCCCTTTGATCCAGCCATACCATTGTTGGATTTTTACCCCAAAGAGATAATAGATAAACAGACTTGCACGAAAATATTTATAGCTGCGCTTTTTGTGGTGGCAACATAATGGAAAAGGAGGGTATGTCCTTTAATTGGGGAATGGCTGAACAAACTGTGGTATATGCAGGTGATGGAATACTATTGTGCTAAAAGGAATAATAAACTGGAGGAGTTCCAGGCGAACTGGAGAGACCTCCAGGAACTGATGCAGAGCGAAAGGAGCAGAGCCAGAAGAACATTGTACACAGAGACTGATATACTGTGGTAAAATAGAATGTAATGGACCTCTGTACCAGCAGCAATACAATGACCCAGGACAGCTCTGAGGGATTTATGGTAAAGATGCTACCTACATTCAGAGGAAGGACTGCAGGAGAGGAAACATATAAGAAAAGCAACTGCTTGAACGCATGGGTCGGGGTGGACATGATTGGGGATGTGGACTCGAAACTACCACACCAATGCAACTATCAACAATTTGGAAATAGGTCTTGATCAAGGACACATGACAAAACTAGTGGAAATGTGCATTGGCCATGGGTGGGGGGAGTGCGGGGGGCGAAGGGGAAAGTAGGAGCATGAATCATGTAACTATGTTAAAAATGAATATTAATAAATGTTAAAATTTAAAAAAAATGTGAATGTAATGAACACTGTTATTTTTTTTTTATTTTAAACCCTTAACTTCTGTGTATTGACCTATAGGTGGAAGAGTGGTAAGGGTAGGCAATGGGGGTCAAGTGACTTGCCCAGGGTCACACAGCTGGGAAGTGTCTGAGGCCAGATTTGAACCTAGGACCTCCCGTCTCCAGGCATGGCTCTCAATCCACTGAGCTACCCAGCTTCCCCCAACACTGTTATGTTTTGAGATATAACAAATAAAGAAAATTCTGGGAAATTTGGAGGGACTTGTTTGAACCAAGAGGACAATATATATAATGACAATTAAAGTCATTCAACACTTAAAAAATACAAACATTATTTGGGACATGTAGTCAAGATTTATAACTTGTAAGTTTTGAGATTTCTCTCATTGGAATTAGATCACCCCTAAACTTCTTCCCACAGGAATAGAAGAAAAGGGGGGGCCAGTCTCTTAACCACATTTGAAGTATATTAAAGGCCTATATTAGCATATATATATATATATATGTATATATATGTATATATATATGAATAAAGCTGCTTGGGGAGAGGATTTATTTTACTCTTCAAAAAGAAAAATTGAAATGTCCAAGTGGAGGGCACCTAACTTCACTATTTTTCTGTAGGAAGTTGCCAATCTATAATTACTAATACTAATCAATGTATATTGGGGAATAATGCACAAATTTCATCCCACACATACAGCATCAGTTAATTTTATAGGAGTTACCCTGGAGACCTTATTTATACCCCTTGCTGTGACTAATTTCTCCGTGGATACATATTTTCTCTAAATTCCTCTTGTATTTTCTTGATTTACATTTTAAGATATTCTTCCATAGGTCCTGCTTTCTCCCTACCCTTCAGGACTATTTTTGAATCACATATGAACTATCTTTAGATTGTAGAGAATTATATTCCATCCAATTGTTGGACTGTAAAGGATTAAGTGTTCCATGTTTGGATTTTTTCTTCAAATTCCTGTTCTTTCTCCCTAAATCTCACTTATATGGGATTTAAAAATCACTAATGTTTAACTCTGGACCTAGAGACTGTCTTTCTGTCTTTTGTCCAGAGATAAACTATGAAATGATTTCACATGAGCTTTCCTGGAGTCCTGTGTATAGATACCCTGCTGTGACAAATTTCTCCATGTATGGATTTATTCTTCTGTCTACTTTTATCTATTTTGTCAGGGTTTCCATCTTGGTTCCCACTCTCTCTCTAAATCAATGGATTGTTTTTGGACCACAAGTGAAGTATCTTTTAATTTTAGGACATTGTACTAGATTGTAATGTGAAGAAAACTTACTGTTACTAATTACTTCATGGTTGGATTTGTTCTTGTAGATCATTGTTCTTTTTCTCCAGAGCACCCTAATGGGGGATTCTGGGTTTTTTTCTATACTCATCTATAGACCAAGAACTCTTGTTGGTTCATAGATAAATCATTCCTTCATTTAGTGGTTCTGTAGTAGAGGTCACTGATAGGTCCCCCTGCCATGATCAGTTGATCCATGGTTGGATTTTTTCTCCAAATTCCTGTTCTCTTTCCCTAAATCTCACTTAAATTGTGAGATTGTGACATCTCTGCCATTTTACTCTAAATGTAGAAAATGTCATTTGCCCAGAGATACAGTAGGAAATGATTTTATAGGGGCTTTCCTAGAGTCCATTGTTTAGACCCCTGCTGTGACAAATTTCTTCATGGATGGATTTATTCTATAAAGTCCTCTTCTGTCTACTTTTATCTACCTTATCGGGGTTTCTGTCCTAGCTCCAACTCTCTCTCTAATCCAGTGGATTGTTTTTGGACCACAAGTGAAGTATCTTTTAATTCTAGGGTATTGTAGTAGATTTCACTATGAGCACACCTTATTGTCACTAATTGCTTGATGTTTGTATTTCTTTTTAAAGATTGTTGTTCTGTTTCTCTAGAGTTCCATTATGGGAGATTCTGGGTTTCTTCCCTGTTTCTAGAGCAAGAACTGTTGTTATTCCATGGATAAACCATCCCTTCATTTTAGTGTATTTGTAGGAGAGGGCACTGGTAGGACCCCCTGCTCTGATCAATGGATACTTGGTAGGATTTTTTTTCCTCCAAATTGGTATTCTCTTCCCCTTTATCTTCATCATGGGTAATTCTGACATTGTTCTTGCTTTTTACTGGACCTAGGGATAATCTTTTGTCCTCATGCATACCATCAGTTAATTTTAGTTGGGTTTCCCTAGAATCCAGCATTTAGATCTCCTGCTGTGATCCCCCATAGATGGATTTCCCCCTTTAATTCCTCCTCTCTTTACCTTGATTTCCTTTAATGGAGGTTTCTGCCTTAGGTCCTGCTTTCTGTCTACCCTGACTATTTTTGAACCACATATGGATTTTCTTTTGATTTTAAGGAATTATATTAGGTCCAATTGTTTGGACCACAAGTATAAGTAAGTTCTCCATGTTTAGATTTCTTCTCCAAATTCCTTTTCTTTGTCCCTAAATCTTACTTCTAGGGGATTCTGGCATCATTATTGTTTTATTCTAGGCCCAGAGACTCTCCAGAGATATCCTATGAAATGATTTCACTGGGGGTTTCCTGGAGTCTAATGATTAGACTCCCTGCTGTGACAAATTTCTCCATAGAGAGATTTCTTCTATAAACTAGTCTACTCTTTATTTTTATCTACTTTTTATTTATCTATTTTTATTGGGGTTTCTGGTCTATCTCCCACTCTCTCTCTAAACCAATGGATTGTTTTTGTATCATTAGTGAAGTATCTTTTGATCTTAGGGCTCTTTACTGGATTCCACTCTGAGGATACCTTACTGGCACTATGTGCTTCATGGTTTGATTTCTCCTTATATATTGTACTGTTTCTCTAGAGCTCCCTTATGAGGGATTCTGTGTTTCCTCCATATTTTGCTCCTGGCCAAGGACTGTTGTTGTTCTAAAGATAGACTATCTCTTGATTTTAGTGGCTCTATAGTATAGGTCACTGGTAGGAACCACTGCTGTCTTCAATAGTACCATGGATAGATCTTTTTCTCTAAATTACTATCTTCCTCAAGGGTCATTCTGACATTGCTCCTGCTTTTTGTCTCAACTTAGGCACTGTCTTTTGTTCCCATTTATAGCATCAGTTAACTTTATTTATTTTGGCTTGTAAGCTTCTCTTCTTTTTTTTCCCCCTTTTTAAAATTTAGAATATTTTCCCATGGTTGCATGATTCATGATCTCCCCACCTCACTCTTTCCTCCCCCTTCTCAAATCCAACAAGTAGTTCCACTGGGTTATACAAGTTTCATTGTTCAAAACCTATTTCCATGTTATTCATATCTGCAATAGCTCGATCCTTTAGCATCAAAACCCCAATCATATCCCTATCACATTACATGTTCAATTACATGTTTTTTAATGCATTTCTGTTCCGACAGTTCTTTCTCTGCATGTGGACAGCATTCTTTCTCACAAGTTCCTCTGAATTGTCCTCGGTCATTGCATCGCAGCTAGTAGAAAAGTCTATACATTCAATTGTGCCATAATGTATCAGTCTGTGTACAATCTTCTCCTGGTTCTGCTCCTTTCACTCTACCTCACTTCCTGGAGGTCATTCCAGTTCACATGGAATTCCTCCAGTTCATTATTCCTTTTAACACAATAGTATTCCATCAGCCATTCCCCAAACGATGGACACCCCCTCATTTTCCAATTTTTTGTTACCACAAAAAGTGCTGTTATAAATATTTTTGTACAAGTTTTTCCCTTTATTATCTCTTTGGGTACAAGCCCAGAAGTGGCATGGATGAGTCAAAGGGTAGCCAATCTTTTAAAACCCTTTGCGCATAGTTCCACATTGCCCTTCAGAATGGTTGGACCAACTCACAACTCTACCAGCAGTGGATTAGAGTCCCAATTTTGCCACATCCCCTCCAAAATTTATTGCTTTCTTTTGCTGCCATATTGGCCAGTTGGTTAGTTGTAAGATGGTACCTCAGAGTTGTTTTTGGACCACAAATATAGTACCTTTTGATTTTAGGGTATTGTAGTAGATTGTACAGTGAGGATACCTTACTGCAGTGATTCCTAAAGTGGGCGCCACCACCCCCTGGTGGGTACTGCAGTGACCCAGGGGGTGGTGATGGCCACAGCTGCATTTATCTTTCCTATTAATGGCTATTAAAATTTAAAAAAATTAATTTCCAGGGGGCTAAGTAATATTTTTTTTCTGGAAAGGGGGCAGTAGGCCAAAAAAGTTTGGGCACCACTGCCTTACTGTCACTTCATGGGAATTACTTCATTAGGAAAGCCATCCACATTATCAACCATATCAACAAGCTAACAGATAAAAATCACACGATTATCTCAATAGATGCTGAAAAAGCCTTTGACAAAATACAACACCCATTCCTATTGAAAACATTAGAAAGTATAGGAATAGAAGGATCTTTCCTAAAAATAATAAACAGTATATGTCTAAAACCATCAACAAGCATCATATGCAATGAGGACAAATTAGAAGTCTTCCTAATAAGATCAGGAGTGAAACAAGGATGCCCATTATCACCTCTATTATTTAACATTGTACTAGAAACACTAGCAGTAACAATTAGAGAAGAAAAAGAAGTTGAAAGTATTAAAATAGACAATGAGGAGAACAAGCTCTTTGCAGATGATACGATGATCTACTTAAAAAATCCTAGAGAATTAACTAAAATGCTAGTGGAAATAATCAGCAACTTTAGCAAAGCTGCAGGATACAAAATAAATGTGCATAAATCATGAGCATTTCTATATATTTCCAATACATCGCAGCAGTAAGAATTAGAAAGAGAAACACCATTTAAAATCACCCTAGAGAAGTGATTTTAAAGAGGTGGCCAAAGGAAAGGAACTGCTCAACTGTCAGTCTGTTTCTAAGGCAATTCTTTCGAAGTTTCATTGTACTGTATCCTACTCATTGTATTAGTTAGATTAGGAATAATGTCATGAGGCTGGATGGAACATTTCAGGAGGCCCATCTGGCCCATGGGCCGTAATTTGCCCATCACTGCCCTGGACAATATAAAATACTTAGGAAACTATTTACCAAAACAAACACAGGAATTATATGAACACAACTACAAAACACTTTCCAAACAATTAAAACTAGATCTAAAAAATTGGAAAAACATTTACTGCTCATGGGTAGGACAAGCTAACATAATAAAAATGACCATTCTACCTAAATTAATTTACTGATTTAGTGCCATACCTATCAAAGTACCAAGAAACATTTTTACTGAATTAGAAAAACTATAACAAAGTTCATTTGAAAGAACAAAAGATCAAGAATATCAAGGGAAATAATGAAAAAAAAACATGAAGGAAGGTGGCCTAGCAGTACCAGATATTAAACTATACTATAAAGCAGTAGTCATCAAAAAGATATGGTACTGGCTAAGAGACAGAAGGGAGGATCCATGGAATAGACTTGTGGTAAGTGACCTCAGCAAGACAGTCTATGAAAAACCCAAAGAGCCCAACTTTTGGGACATGAATCCACTATTTGACAAGAACTGCTAGGAAAATTGGAAAACAATATGGGAGAGATTAGGTTTAGATCAACATCTTACACCCTACACCAAGATAAATTTAGAATGGGTGAATGACTTGAATATAAAGAAGGAAACTATAAGTAAATTAGGTGAACACAAAATAGTATACTTGTCAGATCTCTGGAAAAGAAAAGATTTTAAAACCAAGCAAGAATTAGGAAAAAATTAGAAAATGTAAAATAAATAATTTAGATTACATTAAATTAAAAAGATTTTGGAGGTTCCAGGTTAAGATGGCAGCAGAGTAAAAACTCAGCTGCTTAATCTCTCCTAACCAAAGCATATAGGACTCCTCAAGGGGACATAAAAACAAATCCAGATGAACAAAGGGACCCCACAACAGGGCATAGCATTGAAGGTACGTGGAATTGGGGTATTTCCATGCTATAAAGGGGTGAAACAACTCTCACTAGATTTTGAGCAGAGTAACCCCCTCCCCCACCCCCCCAACCACCTATAGTGCCAAGGCCAGCTCACAAGAGTTAAAGCAAGTTTGGGGCACCCATTAAGTCATTGGCAGCTCCAGGGCCTGTTCCTGAGAGCAGCAAGACTTAGGACCCCAAGAGGCTAAAGAACGCACATGGACTTTGAACACAGACCTTGAGCTGAGGTGAGGGTGAAGGCATTGAATTAGGTGTGGACAAGGATCTTGAGCACAGGCTTGGACCTCTAGTGGGGACCCTGTGCAGACGGGAGCACAGCTGTGGAAGCAGCACCCTGAGACTGTTGAAGGAGGCTTGGGCAGAGGGGCAGTTAGGGGAACCACCAGGAGGCTTGACCCCAAGAACAATGACACCCGAAACCTTGGGAGCCTAGAGAGTGCAGACAGACACTGAGTGTGAGGATAAAGCTAAGAAGGCGCAGGGCTAACAACAATGGCAAGCCAAAATTGGAAACCCCAGAAGAGAAAGATCATCAAGAAGAAATCAGTAATACTCAACAACTTTTACACAGAGAAAATCCAGACAACAGAGCAAACAGCAGAGGAGAACAAACAAGTAATCATAAACAAACCTTCCCAAAATAATGAAAACTGGCCACAAGCTATTGAAGAGTTCAAATCTGAGATGATGAGAAAGATGGAAGGGATCTGGCAAGAAAATAACAGTTTAAAAGGCAGAATTTTGCAATTGGAAAGTGAGGCTCAGAAATCAAATAAACTGATAAGCAAATTGAACACCAGAAATGTCCAGATTGAAAAGGAAAACCAGTCCCTAAAGGCTAGAATTGAGCAATTAGAAGCTAATGATCTCCCAAGACAGCAAGAATAAGTAAAACAAAGTCAAAAGACTGATAAAATAGAAGGAAACATGAAATATCTCAATGAGAAAGTGACAGACCAAGAAAACCGGTCTAGAAGAGACAGTCTGAGAATCATTGGTCTACCTGAAAAAGCAGAAATTAATAGAAATTTGGACTCCATACTAAAATAAATTATTCAGCAAAATTGCCCTGAAGTTCTACAACAAGAGGGCAATATAGACATTGAAAGGATCCATAGATTACCCTCTACACTAGACCCAGAAAATACAACCCCCAGGAATATAATGGCCAAATTCAAGAGCTTCCAAGTAAAAGAAAAAAATCTTACAAGAAGCCAGAAAGAGACAATTCAGATATCAAGGAGCACCAATCAGGATCACATAGGATCTGGCAGCCTCCATGCTAAAAGATCGCAAGGCTTGGAATATGATATTCAGAAAGGCAAGGGTACAGGGTCTTCAACCACAGATCACCTACCCATCCAAACTAACTATATACTTCCAGGGGAAAGTTAGGGCATTCAATAAGATAGAAGACTTCCAAGTATTTGCACAGAAAAGACCAGGACTAAATGGAAAGTCTGATATCCAACCGCAAAAATCGAGAGAAACATGAAAAGGTAAATAAGATACAGAGGGGAAAGAAAGAAAACTCATATTTTTTAAATTTGCCTCTTTAAGGGCTTCAATAAGATCTAATTATCTGTATTCCTATGTGGAGAAATGCTATGTATAATTCTCTGTAATGAACTCTATTCACTATTATAATATGCACTTTTATAGTAACCAGAAGAATAATTCATAGGGAGAGGTTGGAATACTAAATGGTCTAAGATGATATGAGGGATGGGAAAGAGGGGGGTGAATAGTAGAGGACACCAAGAGAAACTTGAATGAATAAGAAAAATAGTATATACTATTACACACAAAGAGGGCATGGAAAGGGGAGGGGATGAATACTATTATAAGAAGGAGAGGAAGAGAGCATTAAGAGGTAATATTCAAACCTTACTCTTAGTATAATTAATCCTGAGAGGGAAGAGTAGCTATATCCGTTGGGATATAAAACTCTATCTAACTCTACTGAGAAAGTCAGAAGGGATAAACCAAGGGGAACAGGGGAGTGGGGAGGTCAAAAAAGGGAGAGGAGAAGAAGGGGGAGGGAATTCATTAAGCCTTTAAAAATAAAAAGAGGGGAATAATAAGGGAGGGGGTAGAAAGGGAAGTTAAGCAAGGGAGGGGATAAGGGTTACTGGCTTAAAGCAAACCACTGGTTTAAAAGGAAATAGTGTAAGAAGAAGGGGTGGAACTAGGAGAGGATACCAAAATGTCAGCAAATGCAGAACTGATAATTATAACTCTGAATGTGAATGGGGTGAACTTGCTCATAAAACAGAAGCAAATAGCAGAGTGGATTAGAAACCAAAATCCCACCATATGTTGTCTACAAGAAACACATATGAGGCGGGTGGACATACACATGTTTAAGGTAAAGGGCTTGAGCAAAATCTTTTGGGCATCAAATGAGAAAAAGAGGGCAGGAGTGGCTATTATGATTTCTGACAAAGTCAAAGTAAAAATAGATATGATTAAAAAAGACAGGGAAGGTCATTACATCCTGATTAAAGGCAGTATAAACAATGAGGAAATAACACTGCTCAATATGTATGCACCAAGTGGCATAGCATCCAAATTCATAAAGGAGAAACTGGCAGAGCTCAAGAAGGAAATAGATAGTAAAACCATA
>NW_025343236.1:0-1566 GCF_016433145.1 Gracilinanus agilis
TTGGGGTACAAACCCAACAATGGTATGGCTGGATCAAAGGGCAGGCAGTCTTTTATAGCCCTTTGAGCATAGTTCCAAATTGCCAGCCAGAATGGTTATATCAGTTCACAACTCCAGCAGCAATGCATTAATGTCCCAATTTTGCCACATCCCCTCCAGCATTCATTACTCTCCCCTGTTGTCAATTTAGCCAAGCTGCTAGGTGTGAGGTGATACCTCAGAGTTGTTTTGATTTGCATTTCTCTAATTATTAGAGATTTGGAACACTTTCTCATGTGCTTATTGATACTTTTGATTTCTTTACCTGAAAATTGCCTATTCATGTCTCTTGCCCATTAATCAATTGGGGAATGGTTTGATTTTTTTTATACAATTGGTTTAACTCTTTGTATATTGAGTAATTAAACCCCTGTCAGAGTTTTTTGTTATAAAGATTTTTTCCCAATTTGTTGTTTCCCTTCTGATTTTGGCTGCATTGTTTTTGTTTGTACAAAAGCTTTTTAGTTTAATATAATCAAAACCATTTAATTTACATTTTGTAATTTCCTCTAACTGTTGCTTGGTTTTAAAATCTTTCCTTTCCCAGAGATCTGACAAGTATACTATTTTGTGTTCACTTAACTTATTTATAGTTTCCCTCTTTATATTCAAGTCATTCACCCATTCTGAATTTATCTTGGTGTAGGCTGAGAGATGTTGATCTAAACATAATCTCTCCCATATTGTTTTCCAAATTTCCCAGCAGTTTTTGTCAAATAGTGGATTCATGTCCCAAAAGTTGAGTTCTTTGGGTTTATCATACACTGTCTTGCTGATGTCATTTACCCCAAGTTTATCCCACTGATCCTCCCTTCTGTCTCTTAGGCAGTACCATATTGTTTTGATGACTGCTACTTTATAGTATAGTTTAATATCTGGTACTGCTAGGCCCCCTTCCTTCACATTTTTTTTTCATTATTTCCCTTAATATTCTTGATCTTTTGTTATTCCAAATGAACTTTGTTATAGTTTTTCCTAATTCAGTAAAAAAAAATTTTTTTGGTAGTCTGATAGGTATGGTGCTAAATAGGTAAATTAATTTGGGTAGAATTGTCATTTTTATTATGTTAGCTCATCCTACCCATGAGCACTCAATGGCTTTCCAATTGTTTAGATCTAGTTTTAATTATTTGGAAAGTGTTTTGTAGTTGTTTTCATATAATTGCTGTGTTTGTTTTGGTAGATAGATTCCTAAGTATTTTATATTGTCTAGGGTGATTTTAAATGGTGTTTCTCTTTCTACTTCTTGCTGCTCTAATGTGTAGGAAATGTATAGAAATGCTGATGATTTATGTGCATTTATTTTGTATCCTGCAACTTTGCTAAAGTTGTTGATTATTTCTACAAACTTCTTAGTTGATTCTCTAGGATTTTTAAGTATACCATCATATCATCTGCAAAGAGTGATAGCTTAGTCTCCTCATTGCCTATTTTGATACCTTGAATTTCTTCTTCTTCTCTAATTGTTACTGCTAGTGTTTCTAGTACTGTGTTGAATAATAAAGGTGATAATGGGCATCCTTGTTT
>NW_025343237.1:0-6164 GCF_016433145.1 Gracilinanus agilis
GGGGGGGGGGGGGGAAGGGGGAGAAGAGCAAGATGGAATAGCATGCTGGGACAGCTAGATGAGGAGCTGTTGGGGGGGGGGCAGCATGGAGGGAAAAGCTGTCTCCCCCAGTGACGGCGTGAGTGGAACAACCCCAGGAGCTGCTCCCTGAAGGCCTCAGTTCAGGGGTTTCTAGACTCTACCACAGTGAGGACGGGGCTCCAGCGTGGTCACCACTCAGGCACTGGGTGGGGGTTTGGGTCTGCCTGAAGCCATAAGGGGCCACCCTCCTAGTTCAGAGGACAGCTGGACGTCTGAGCTCCAACATGATGACATGGAGGAGGCGTCTCTCTCTGCCCACCTAAAGGCCCATCCAAGGAGGAGAACCCTCTCCGGGTCTTCTGGGAGGCATCGGATGTTTGGGGTGAGGAGCAAAGGAGCGTCCCTGCTTAGAGTCTGCCTGAAGCCCTTCTACAGTTTTGGGGGGACGAATGCCCACGCCACCATTGATTTGAGATGGACAAAGAGACACACCTCATTCGTCCCTCCTCCAAATCATGAGAACCACCTCCGTGCCTTTGGGCAAACCTCCTCCAGTCCTGGCTTCTGTGCTCACCACTCTAGTCAGGGCTTCACTGTCGTAAAGAGTATAAAAAAACCCCCAGAATTGATGTCCTCTGGGGGGACAGCTTTTCCACCCATGCTGCCCTCCTGGCCACATTCAACATTACCTTCCAAATGAACACATTTCTCTTCTTATTTTTAAGCTAAGTTTCGGAGTCCTGCATTCTTGCAAAGGTACCTGCCCGAACCCTGGGGGGTTCACCGCAAGCCCCCCCTCCAACAGAGAGGATGCAGGGGGGGGGGAATGGAGACGCTAATGCACTGCCAAGGGAGTTGTGAACTGATCCAACCATTCTGGAAAGCAATTTGGCCCTAGGCCCAAAGGGCTGTAAAATAGCACCTCCTCTTCGTCCCAGTGATCCCATTCCTAGGTTTGTATCCCAAAGAGGTCAAAACAAACAAAACAGGAAGACTTAAAGGTACCAAAATATCTAAAGCAGCTCTTTTTGTGGGGACAAAGAACTGGAAAGCGAAGGGGTAGCCATCCATTGGGCGGTGGCCGAGTCACTTATCGTATAGGATTGTAATCGAATACTGTTGTGCAGGAAGAGAGGACGAGCTCAGAAAAACCTGGCGAGACTTACACAAACGGAAGTAGAAGGAAATACGCAGAATCAGAACATTATACACAGCGACAGGAATACTGTACAAGGAACAACCGTGAATGACAGCTATGCGCAGCAATACGATGAGAAAAAAAACGCCACCTGCTTCCAGAGAAGGAATCCAGACTGTCAACTCCATTTTTGGAAACCCCAAGTTTGCCCCTGTTACTTGGGAACTTGCCTTAAGGGAAGTTCCCAGCTGACCGGGCCTTAGACTGAACAATGGATCACCAAGCATCCATTGAGTGTCCTGAATAGGAGTGATAGAAATGCTCAAGTCCTCAATCACCCTTTTTGTCTTAGAAGTTTCCCCCTTTGTATCAGAGATCCATTCCCAAGAAGACCAGGGCCAGGCTGGAACCATCCTTTTGTGTCCCTTGTAGGTTAGGCCACTCCTGATAGGCCAGGCTCTGGCTCCGGCCTCTTGTAGCCAGTCATATGTGTTTCCCCCAAGGTATAGAAGAGCCCTGTGGTCTGTTCCTTTCTGGCCATCAGCTTGGGCTTTGGCACTGTTTTCCCAGAGCGCCTGTGCTTTTGGCTCTGTGTGGCGGCCCAAGACTGAGCCCTGCGCTGTCTCTTGTCCTGATTAAACATTGCGTCTTTCTGGCTGCGTTAGTGCTTCTGGGCTTTTTCCAAGCTGACAGCCCAAAGCAAACTTTGCTCATTTTCCTTCCTAATTTTTTCCTTTGATTTTCCTTCCACAAAAGGATGAATATGGAAAACTATTTTACCCGCCTGCACGTGTGAAATCGAAGAAATTGCTGTTAACTTTGAACAAACTCAGGACTATGAAATAGTCAGAAAAGCCACTCTTTCTTTGATTAAGGAAAATGGGAGCCGCCGGCCACAGGCCTTATGCTGCAGAGTCCCAGGACGGAGCACTGCTCGCTCTGGGCCCTGACCCCCGACCCCCTGGGAGTGCCACCACTCCCAGGAACCAAAGAAATCGGGGAACTTGTATACCGTTTGGGAAGATCCGGGGGCTGGGAGAGATGATTGACGTGATCAGAGGGCCGCCTGGGAAAGGAATCCTAGCCAGAGGCTGGGGTGGCAGGGAAGGGGCTGCTTCCAATGGATTCTAAAGGCTGGTCCCTGCCCAGGTGTGTCCTCCTGGGAAAGGGTCTCTGATACCTGAGACAAAAGGCTATCTAGCATTCAGCCCAGGCTCCATCATTCAGTCTGCCACTGCCAGCCTGAGATTCCCTTCAGGGTGGATTCTCAGGGGAACGAGCACAAGCTTTGGGGTTCACCACAAGTTTGGGGTGCTACATTCCACCTGGGCATTGCATGTGGTGGGGGGAGGGAACGGGCAGGCTTCGAGACTTGAAATTCCTTTTAAAATGTTGGAAACTTTTTATATGCAATGGGAGGGGGGGATAAAAGTCTTTTTCTTTCTACGTATGTTTGATTTCTCTCTGGGCTCGACATGTGTCGCCTCGGGTCAGGGAAGAAACCTGGGGGGGGGGGGGTGGCCCGTGTTAACAGAGGCCCCCAGGCCAGGCCTGGGTAAATGTTCAGGTACAGGATAGAAACCCCAGAAAGCCAGTGGGCTTTCAAAGCCAAACTCGATGGAATTTCGGGGTTCGCATGATTCCCAGGATCCCCAGAACTCGCCTTAATGTGACATCTGTAAGTGCTCCTCAGCCTGGGAGCGGAGTCAGGAGTGGGCCCTACCGCAAGGGTAAGAAACACGGGCGTAAGGCTCACTTTTTCCTCGTCCTATGGCCGTCTCGTCTCGCGAGAGTCAGAATCAGTTGTCCGTCGCCCCTCCCTCATTATATTTGCATCCGAACCTGGAATGTTGCTGCCCCCTACAGACCTTAACTTGTTTCTCAAATCTGCGAACTACAAGTCCCAGAATGCCAGGGGGCTTTCCGAGCCTCACCGTATTCCTTCTTTAGAACCTATACAATTCTGGGAAACTCTAGCACTCGCGTTCGGGAAAGGGCCACAAACTGCAAAGTACCAAGTGTCCGCAGATCGAGATAGGGGAGATTACCTGTGTTACGGTGCCTCGCGAGGGTTAAAATCAGTCGCCCATCGTTCCTCTCCATTCATATTTGCATTCTACTATGGAGACCTCGATTTGGTCCTCTCAAATCTCAGAACTACGTCTCCCAGAATGCCGGGGGGCTTTCGGGAAGACAGCGGACCTACGCAGGATGGGGCATTTTTCAAGTATAAGAAACAGGACTGCAGGACTCACAGTTACCTAATCCTACGGCGCCTCGCGAGGGTCGTAATCAGTCACTCATCGCTTCGTCTCCCCCCTCCCCTCCAATGTCTTCTATTGAACACCCCTTCTAGAAATCCGTGATACTGCACCACAGCAGTCACTACCCAGTTGTTAAGCCCCTACTGTGTGTCAGGTGCTATGCCATTGTTTTAAGGATACAGAGAAAGGCTGCTGGAACTCCTTTAGTCTGTCGATGAGCACTGATTAAGCACCTAGTGTGTGCCTGGGCATCCAGGGAGAGACAAAAGGCCATCCCTGCCATCCTGGAACTCCCAGGCCGACAGAGGGCATGAACAAGTAAGCAAATAAGCACATGAGCTCCAAACAGGACGAAGAGGGAATCATGAGGAGGAGGACAAAGGGAATAAGCATTTCTATTGTGCCTACTTTGTGCCAAACACTTTACAAATATTCTCTTCTTCAATGGAAAAACGGCACTCAAATCTAGAGGGGTTGGGGAAGGCTTCCTAGAAAATGGGGGATTTTCTTTTCTTTTTTTTTTTTTAATTTTTATTTTAAAATATTTTCCCATGATTCCATGGTTCATGTTCTTCCCCTCCCCTCTCTCAGAGCTGACAAGCAATTCCAGTGGGTTGTACAAATGCTGTCACTCGATACCATATCATTCACAAACTGGGGGATTTTCTTGACCCTGGGCTAGTCACTTCACCCTGGTTGCCCGGCCCTTACAGCTGGCTCTTCTGCCTTGGAACCAATACCGAGTACTGATTCTGAGACAGAAGGGAAGGGTTTTTGTCAAAAGGGAGCTGGAGAGGTCAGGATGTGGAGATGAGCTTTCCATGATGGAGGGCAGCCCCAGCCACAGAAAATGCCTGGAAGATGAAGGCTCTTGAACATGGAAGTCAGAATCACTGGATTAAAGTATACCCGGTAGGGAGTCAGATAGGAGAAGATGGAAAGGGGCTGGGGCCCAGTCACACCATGGCTTAGAACCAGGGGAACCAGGGAGCCAGGCTCCAGGTTTCTGCTGAGCCTGGGCCCTGGGGTTACAGTCAAACCACCATTGGAAGCAATGGTGGAGATGGGACTGGAACCCACTGCCCTTGCTCTCGGCGTGGGCTACCTGAGCCAGTTAAAGGGAGCTCTCTAGGCCTAGCTGTTGAGACTGTGGCCGCTTGATGTCACCAGAATCACATGAAGAGATAGCTTGCAGTAGGGCAGGAGTAGGAAGAAGCAGCAGAAACGCTTGCGGGCACACTAGAGTGAGTGGGGAGGCTGGGGGCACAGGTCTGGGGTACCAGAGACCAGTCTTGGATTGAGGTTCATGCTGGAGATGTTACACAAGGCTGAGGGCTGGGTGAGGGTCCCTGCCCAAGTCAGGGCTGGGCTTCCTGCTAGAGATGTTGGCCCCAGGGCCGGAGAATAGGATGGGTGTAGGGAGAAGGGGCTGAAGTCACAATTGGCACAGAGCTGGGCATGAGGCATCAGAATCTCTGGGACAGGGGAAGACTGAGACTTCACCTTCTGGAATGGCGGGAGGCTCCATTGCTGTTGCCATCTAGCCTCTCATTAGAGAATCTCTGAGCACCCTTTACCCAGCCTCACTCCCCTACCGGGAGCTTTCTCCTTTCTTCCTCTCTTTCCCCCCTGTTCCAGATCTGTTGTCTGCCCTAGCCAAGGGGGGTATCTTTCTCTGGGGTGTCATTAACGTCGGAGCCATTTGGTGTCACCAGAGCTCCATGAAAACTGTCTTGCAGTGGGGGAAGGGGTGGGAGTCAGAAGAGGGCCCAGGCCACTTTGGTTCTGGTTCTGAAGGACCTGCTGGAAGCCAGTATGACAATAGCCAGGCCAGCCTTGGGATCCCAGAGGGCGGGTTCACGCCGAGCTCCTTTGTGAGAGTGGAGGCCATCTTGGCACTGGCCTGGCACTCTGGGTTGGCGGTGCGTGTTCCATTTTAGGCCCTGGAAGAGCTGTCGATGGAGTCTAGCAGTCTGGCCATTTGGTGACAGAGAAGGGATGGAGGACATTTTGCTGGGAAAAGAGCTTCTGCTGGGGAAATCCTGGGCGGTGCCATGGCGAGGGGATGGTCAGGACATTGATGGAATCCATGAGAGCCCTAGAACTCAGGCCAGGAAGTGGATTGGTGGTGGTCCAAGAGGCCTGAGGCCCTTCTCCCTTCTCCCCCTTTCCCTGCAGTGGCTCTGCATTGGGTCACCAAGGTTCAGGCCTCTTGACAATGATAGGGATTATTACCTGCCAGCTCTCTCTAATCCCCTCCACGCGCCCCCCCCCCCCCAGAGGCCTGAGATAATTTACTTCCAGCTTGGGTTTGGGCACAGGCTTGGGTCTTCCCAGAGGGGCAAATAGAAAGATTTCTCAACATACCCCTTCAAAGAGTCCCTCCAAAGGCAAACGAGCTTAACTTCCCCATGAGCGATGAGCCATTGGTAGGAGTGGCGGCTAACTGAAGGGAACCAAACTGCAGGTACACTACCTGGCTACCCTGCAGCTCCAGAGCAGCTGCTTGGCCTACACCTACATCATCCACTTCTGTCTCCACGACAGTGGCCTTGCCCGGACTTGGTCAGCCCCACCCCTGCCCGTCTCTCTAGGTACGCTCATCTGCCCAGGTCCCGGGCCCACTCCTCCCAAGGCAGAACCCCCACTATGGACATCGCTAGCCCACCACGGTTAATAGACTCCCACCGCATTAACCCCCTCACCCACTGCAGCGATTCTAAGGCCCTGGTGGCCATGGT
>NW_025343238.1:0-1112 GCF_016433145.1 Gracilinanus agilis
GTTAAGATGGCGGCAGAGTAAGAAGCAGCTCTTAACCTCTCCTGACCGAAACATACAAAACTCCTCAAGGGGACATAAAAACAAGTCCAGACGAACGGAGGAACCCCACAACAGGGCACAGCGTGGAAGGTACGTGGAATCGAGACATTTCCAGGCTATAAAGGGCTCCCACTCAATCGCAGGCTGAGCAACCGCCCCACCCCCACCCCCTCCACACTCATCTATAGCTCCGAACCCAGCTAAAAAGAAATAGGGCAAGTTTGGGGCACCCATCGAGTCATCAGCAGCTCCGGGACCTGTTCCTGAGAGCAGCAAGACTTAGGACCCCATTAAGTCAAAAAAAACACGCGAAATCTGAGCGCGCGCGCCGGAGCAGGACGCTGGGCGCAGAGCGCCGGCTGAGTAGAGGCGTGGGTGGAGGCAGAACTAAGCCTAAGTGGGGAACCAGTGCAGACGGGTATACGACTGTGGAAGCAGCACCCTGAGACTTGTAAAGAAACCTCCAGCAGAGGATCAAGCAAGAGGGCCCACCAGGGGGCTTGACCTTGGAAAAAACCAGAACTCAGACCTCAGGAGCCAATAGATTGCGAACAGACACTGAGCCCGAGGATAAAGCTGAGAAGCTGCTGGGCTAATGATGGCTACTCAGCATCAGGAGGTTCAGAAGAGAAAGAATAATAACAAAAAGAAGAAGTCTTTAACACTCGACAGCTTTTACACAGAGAAAATCCAGACAACCGAGCAAACAGAGGAGGAGAACAAACAAGCATCCGGACCCTCCTCAAATAAGGAAAACTCCTCACAAGCTATGGAAGAGTTCAAAACTGAGATTCTGAGGAAAATGGAAGAGATCTGGCAAGAAAATAACAGTTTAAAAGGTAGAATCTTGCAATTGGAAAGTGAGGCTCAGAAATCAAATGAACTGATAAGCAAATTGAACACCAGAAATGACAAGATTGAAAAGGAAAACCAGTCCCTAAAGGCTAGAATCGAGCAATTAGAAGCTAATGATCTCTCAAGACAACAAGAACAAATAAAACAAAGTCAAAAGACTGAAAAAATAGAAGGAAATATGAAATATCTCAACGAGAGAGTGACAGACCAAGAAAACC
>NW_025343239.1:0-7180 GCF_016433145.1 Gracilinanus agilis
ACCCTATTTGGACTGCATGCCTGGGTCCAAAGCACTAGAGGTGCTTATTAAGGGAGTAGATAGAGGGTGGTGCAGTGCACATTGGACCTAGCAATTGTTTCTCAATGTTTAACTTATGTATTTGTACATGCTGTCTCCCCTTCCTCAATAGAATATAAGCTCCTTCAGAGTAGGATTAAGTTATTCTATTTGGGGTGGTAGGTCTTTATATACCTAATTCTGAGCAGTTTCTGACACATAGTAGGTACTTAATAAATAAATGAATGTAAAAGCATTTATTATTATTTTTTTGTGTCTGACTTTGTGGCCCCATAAGCTATTCATGGCGTTTCTTAGGCAAATATAATTGATTGATTTGTCATTTCTTTCTTCAAGGGATGTAGTGGATCCTTTTGTCAGGCAGAGGTTACCTGACTTGCCCAGGGTCACACAGCTAGGTAGTATCTGAAGTTGGATTTAAACTCAGGTTTTCCTGCCTCCAGACCCAGCACTCTATCTGCTGAGGAACAGTTGCTCGAACAAATAAATAATTTATTATTAAGCCCTTATTAATGTATTAAACACTGTGCTAAGCTCTGGGTATACAATTAAAGCAAGACAGTCCCTGATCTCAAGGAGCTCACAATGTAATAGAAGGAAACATAACAGAGGATTCAGCTACCAGTCAGAAAGAAAGGTCCAGTCAGTGGTGGGTTAAGATGGTGGCAGAGTAAAAAGCAGCTGATTAACCTCTCCTAACCCAAGGACATAAAAACAAATCCAGATGAATGAAGGGACCCCACAACAGGGCACAGCATTGAAGGTACATGGGATCGGGGCATTTCCATGCTATAAGGGGGTGAAATAGCTCTCATTAAAGCAGGAGCTGAGCAACTCCCTCCCCCACACACCACCTACAGTGCCAAAGCCAGTGCACAAGAGTTAGAGCAAGTTTGGGGCACCCATTAAGTCCTTGGCAGCTATCTGTGATCACCAGGGCCTGCTCCTGAGAGCAGCAAGACTTAAGACCCCAAGAGGCTAAAGAATGCATGGACTTTGAACACAGACCTTGAGCACAGGCATGGATGCAGGTACAGACAAGGATCCTGAGCACAGGCTCTGACCTTGGGTGGGAACCCAGTGCAGAGGGGTGTATGACAGTGGAAGCAGCCCCCTGAGACTGTTAAAGTTGCTTCAGGCAGAGGAACAAGCAAGGGGACCACTAGGAGACTTGACCCTGAGAATAAATAGACCTGAGACCTCAGGAGCCTAAAGAGCGCAGACAGACCCTGGGCATGAGGATAAAACTGAGAGAGCGCCTGGCTAACAATGGCAAGCTAGCCACAAGAACCCCAAAAGAGAAAGATCAAGAAGAAATCTTTAACACTTGACAACTTTTACACTGAAAAAATCCAGACAACAGAGCAAACACCAGAGGAGAACAAACAAGTAATCATATCCAAACCTTCCCAAAAAAATGAAAATTGGTCACAAACTCTTGAAGAGTTCAAATCTGAGATCATGAGAAATATAGAAGAGATTTGGCGAGAGAAGTGGGAAATAGCTCAAAAGGAAATTAACAGGTTAAAAGACAGAAACTCCCAATTGGAGAAAGATGCCCCCAAATCAAAAGAATTGATAAGCAAATTGGAGACCAAACAGTTGGAAAACAGGATAGACAAAATCAAAAAGGAAAATCAAAAGGTTAGAGCAGAAAACCAGTCTCTAAAGACAAGAATTGGGCAAGTAGAAGCCAATGATCTCTCAAGACAGCAAGAACAAATAAAGCAAAGTCAAAAGACTGACAAAATAGAAGGAAACATGAAATATCTCACTGAGAAATTGACAGATCAAGAAAACAGGGCTAGAAGAGACAATTTGAGAATCATTGGTCTTCCTGAAAAAGGAGAAATTAATAGAAATTTGGACTCCATAAAAGAAATTATTCAGCAAAACTGCCCTGAAGTTCTACAATAAGAGGGCAATATAGACATTGAAAGGATCCATAGATCACCCTCTACACTAAACCCTGAAAAGACAACCCCCAGGAATATAATAGCCAAATTCAAGCGCTTCCAAGTAAAAGAAAAAATTTTACAAGAATCCAGAAATAGACAATTCAGATATCAAGGAGCACCAATCAGGATCGCACAGGATCTGGCAGCCTCCAAACTACAAGACCGCAAGGCTTGGAATATGATATTCAGAAAGGCAAGAGAACTGGGTCTACAACCAAGGATCATCTGCCCATAAAAACTGACTATATACTTCTGGGGGAAAGTATGGGCTTTCAACAAGATAGAAGATTTCCAAGTATTTGCAAAGAAAAGACGAGGACTAAATGAAAAGTTCTATATCCAACCATAAAAACCAAGAGAAACATGAAAAGGTAAATAAGAAACAGAGGGGAAAGAAAGGAAACTCTTATTTTTAAATTTGCCTCTTTAAGGGCTTCAACAAGATCAAATTATTTGTATTCCTATATGGAGAAATGTAATGTATAATTCTCCGTAGTGAACTCTATTCACTATTATAGTATCCACTATTATAGTAATTAGAAGAATTATTCACAGGGAGAGGTGGGAGTACTAAATGGTCTAAGATGATATGGGGTTGGGTGGGAAAGAGTGGGGTGAATAGTAGAAGGCACCAAGAGAAACTTGAATGAATAAGAAAAATAGGATATTCTATTACACACAAAAAGGGCATGGGAAGGGGAGGGGATGAATACTATTATAAGGAGAGGAAGAGAGCATTAAGAGATAATATTTAAACCTTACTCTCAGTGGAATTAACCCTAAGAGGGAACAGTAGCTATATCCATTGGGATATAGAACTCTATCTAACCCTACTGAGAAAGTCAGAAGGGATAAACCAAGGGGAGCAGGGAAGTGGGGAGGTCAAAAAAGGGAGGAGAGGAGAAGGGGGAGGGAATTCATTAGTCCTTAAAAATAAAAAGAGGGGAATAATAAGGGAGCGGGTAGAAAGGGTAGTAAATCAAGGGAGGGGAAAAGGGTTACTGGTTTAAAACAAATCACTGGTTTAAAAGGAAATAGCCTAAGAAGAAGGGGTAGAACTAGGAGAGGACACCAAAATGTTGGGGAATACACAACTGATAATTATAACTCTGAATGTGAATGGGATGAACTCGCCCATAAAACGGAAGCAAATAGCAGAGTGGATTAGAAACCAAAATCCTACCATATGTTGTCTACAAGAAATACATATGAGGCAGGTGGACATACACAGTTTTAAGATAAAGGGCTAGAGCAAAATATTTTGGGCTTCGAATGAGAAAAGGAAGGCAGGAGTGGCAATCATGATTTCTGACAAAGCCAAAGTAAAAATTGATATGATTAAAAAAAGACAGGGAAGGTTATTACATCCTGATAAAAGGCAGTATAGACAATGAGGAAATGACAGTGCTCAATATGTATGCACCAAATGGCATAGCAACCAGATTCGTAAAGGAGAAACTGGCAGAGCTTAAGAGGGAAATAGATAGTAAAACTGCACTACTAGGAGATCTAAATATTCCTCTTTCAGATCTAGATAAATCAAACCAAAAAATAAATAAGAAAGAGATAAGAGAGGTGAATGAAGTCCTAGAAAAATTAGATTTAATAGACATGTGGAGAAAAATAAATAGGGACAAAAAGGAATACAACTTCTTTTCAGCTGCACATGGTACATTCACAAAGATTGACCATGTAATAGGGCATAGAAACATGGCAAACAAATGCAAAAGAGCAGAAATAATAAATGTAACCTTCTCAGATCATAATGCAATAAAATAATAATTAGTAAGGGCACCTGGACAGGCAAATCAAAAACTAATTGGAAATTAAATAATATGATTCTCTAAAACCAGTCAGTTAAAGAAGAAATCATAGAAACAATCAACAATTTCATTGAAGAGAATGACAATGATGAGACATCCTACCAAACTGTGGGATGCAGCTAAGGCAGTACTCAAGGGGAAATTTATATGCTTGAGTGCATATATTATTAACAAATTAGGGAGGGCAGAGATTAATTGATTGGACATGCAACTTAAAAAAACTAGAAAGCAAGCAAATTAAAAATCCCCAGATGAAAACTAAATTAGAAATACTAAAAATCAAGGGAGAAATTAGTAAAATCAAAAGTAAAAGAACTATTGAATTAATAAATAAGACTAGAAGCTGGTATTTTGAAAAAACAGATAAAATAGACAAAGTCCTCGTCAATCTAATAAAAAAAAAAGGAAAGAAGAAAACCAAATTGACAGTATCAAAAATGAAAAGGGAGACCTCACCTCCAATGAAGAGGAAATTAAGGCAATCATTAAAAACTATTTATTGCCAATTATATGGCAATAAATATAGCAATCTAGGTGATATGGATGAATATTTACAAAAATATAAATTGCCTAGATTAACAGCAGAAGAAATAGAATACCTAAACAATCCCATATCTGAAAAAGAAAATGAACAAGGCATCAAAGAACTCCCTAAGAAAAAATCACCAGGGCCTGATGGATTCACAAGTGAATTCTATCAAACATTCAAAAACAACTAATCCCAATACTATACAAATTATTTGATATAATAAGCAAAAAAGGAGTCCTACCAAATTCCTTTTATGATGCAAATATGGTACTGATTCCAAAGCCAGGTAGATCAAAAACAGATAAAGAAAACTACAGACCAATCTCCCTAATGAACATAGATGCAAAAATCTTAAATAGAATACTAGCAAAAAGATACCAGCAAGGAGGGGATGTGGCAAAATTGGGACATTAATGCATTGCTGGTGGAGTTGTGAACTGATCCAACCATTCTGGCTGGCAATTTGGAACTATGCTCAAATGACTATAAAAGAATGCCTGGGGGCAGCTGGGTAGCTCAGTGGATTGAGAGCCAGGCCTAGAGACAGAAGGTCCTAGGTTCAAATCCGGCCTCAGACACTTCCCAGCTGTGTGACCCTGGGCAAGTCACTTGATCCCCATTGCCTACCCTTACCAATCTTCCACCTATAAGTCAATACACAGAAGTTAAGGGTTTAAAATTAAAAAAAAAAAAAAAAAAAAAAAAAAGAATGCCTGCCCTTTGATCCAGCCATACCATTGTTGGGTTTGTACCCCAAAAAGATCATAGATAAACAGACTTGTACGAAAATATTTATAGCCATGCTTTTTGTGGTGGCAAAGAACTGGAAAAGGAGGGTATGTCCTTCAATTGGGGAATGGCTGAACAAATTGTGGTATATGCTGGTGATGGAATACTATTGTGCTCAAAGGAATAATAAACTGGAGGAATTCTGTGTGAACTGGAAAGACCTCCAGGAATTGATGCAGAGTGATAGGAGCAGAGCCAGAAGAACATTGTACACAGAGACTGATATACTATGGTAAAATTCAAATACAATGGACTTCTGTACCAGTAGAAAGCAATGACACAGGACAGCTCTGAGGGATTTATGGTAAAGAATGCTACCCACATTCAGAGGAAGAACTACAGGAGAGGAAACATATAAGAAAAACAAATGCTTGAATGCATGGGCTGAGGAAGACATGATTAGGGATGTGGACTCGAAACTACCACACCAATGCAAATATCAACAATTTGGAAATAGGTCTTGAACAAGGACACATGTTAAAACCAGTGGAAATGTGCGTCGGCTATGGGTGGGGGGATAGCGGGAAGTGAAGGGGAAAGTAGGAGCTTGAATCATGTAACCATGTTAAAAATGAATATTAATAAATGATTTAAAAAAAAGACTCCAAGGGGGCAGCTGGGTAGCTCAGTGGAGTGAGAGTCAGGCCTAGAGACAGGAGGTCCTAGGTTCAAACCCGGCCTCAGCCACTTCCCAGCTGTGTGACCCTGGGCAAGTCACTTGACCCCCATTGCCCACCCTTACCAATCTTCCACCTATGAGACAATACACCGAAGTACAAGGGTTTAAAAAAAAAAAAAAGACTCCAGCAAGTGATCAAGAGGATTACCCACCATGATCAGGTGGGATTTATACCAGGAATGCAAGGATGGTTCAACATTAGGAAAACCATCCACATAATTGACCATATCAACAAGCTAACAAACAAAAATCACATGATTATCTCAATAGACGCTGAAAAAGCCTTTGACAAAATACAGCACCCATTCCTATTGAAAACACTGGAAAGTATAGGAATAGAAGGACCTTTCCTAAAAATAATAAACAGTATATATCTAAAACCATCAACAAGCATCATATGCAATGGGGATAAATTAGAAGCCTTCCCAGTAAGATCAGGTGTGAAACAAGTATGCCCTTTATCACCTCTATTATTTAACATTGTACTGGAAACACTAGCAGTAGCAATTAGAGAAGAAAAAGAAATTGAAGGTATCAAAATAGGCAATGAGGAGACTAAGCTATCACTCTTTGCAGATGATATGATGGTCTACTTAAAAAATCCTAGAGAATCAACTAAAAAGCTAATAGAAATAATCAACAACTTTAGCAAAGTTGTAGGATACAAATTAAAAGCACATAAATCATCAACATTTCTATATATTTCCAACACATCACAACAGCAAGAGGTAGAATGAGAAACACCATTTAAAATTACCCTAGACAATATAAAATACTTAGGAATCTATCTACCAAAACAAACACAGGAATTATACAAACACAACTACAAAACACTTTCCAAACAATTAAAACTAGATCTAAGCATTTGGAAAAACATTGATTGCTCATGGGTAAGATGAGCTAACATAATAAAAATGACCATTCTACCCAAATTAATTTATTTATTTAGTGCCATACCTATCAAACTACCAAAAAAACTTTTTTACTGAATTAGAAAAAACTATAACAAAGAAAATGTGAAGGAAAGTGGCCTAGCAGTACCAGATATTAAACTGATGCAGAGCAAAAGGAGCAGAACCAGAAGAACATTGTACACAGAGACCAATACACTGTGGTAAAATAGAATGTAATGGACTTCTGTACTAGCAGCAATGCAATGATCCATAACAATTCTGAGGGACTTATGGAAAAGAATACTACCCATATTCAGAGGAGAGGAAACAGAAGAAAAGCAACTGCTTGAACACATGGGTTGAAGCGGACATGATTGGGGATGTAGACTTGAAACTACCACACCAATGCAGCAATCAACAATTTGGAAATAAGTCTTGATAGATGACACATGTTAAAACCAGTGGAAATG
>NW_025343240.1:0-5593 GCF_016433145.1 Gracilinanus agilis
ACTGAGAAAGCCCTGGGGCCCAAGGCATTGACCACCATGGAGCCTCAAAGTAGCTCTCTGTAAAAGTGGGGACAGGTCCTGAGCACTCCCCAAAGGAGGCAGAGGAGGATGTGGGGAAACCAGCCTGATGAAGGCCCCCTCATTGACTCAAGGCACATCTCACCTCCATCCCTTGCCTATTCTTTCCTTCCTCTCCAATTTTCACTCCCACACTTGCCTCTAGTTCTGTCTGATGACAAGGAGGATCAAACCAAGGTCTGAATAGGTTTCCCTGGCCTCTCCAGAAATCTCCTCTTGGTTGAGGTCTGTCCAACATCCTCTTGCCCTGGGTGCCTAGTGTGAGCCATCTATTCTTCCAGCCCTCAGAAGGAACAGCCAGCCTGCTGCTTACTCCTCCTCCTCTGCCTTCTTATAATTCTTCTTCTTCTCCTCTTCCTCCTCCTCTTCCTTTCCACTCCCCTCCGACCCTGCTCACCCATCATCTGGCTAACTGCCTCTGGTCTTCTGGAAGCCCTGCTCTGGGGCCCACAGATTCCCCTCTATCCTTAACCTTTGCAAGCAGTATTTCTTCCATTCCTTCACTGTAAGGAAAACCTTAGCCCTGAGAGCTGAGGGGCTGGGAGAGAGGGAGGAAGCTACCATGCTTTCTCTAGGGCAAGGTGGGGATGGGGTGGGGAGATAGGCCAAACTGGTTTTGTCTTGGGGGGAGGGAGAAACCTAACCTGGGACACTCTCTGGCTTCTTTCCCATTGAAAGCCCAGCCATGGGGTTGTGAAGGGGCTAGTGGCCTTCGAATCCATGAAGCTGGTGAGTCACCATGGCTAAGAAAGAGGGCAGGGAATGAAGGCCCAGAGCCCCCTGGAATAGAGAGCAAAGTTCATGAAGTGATAATTTTCAGATGAACATGTTCTCAAGGTGGGTTGGGTTAGGGCCTGGAGCTATCATTTCCTTGCTCTAGGGAATTCCAAGGTGACAAAACTCCCTTCTCTAAGGGATTTTGGGGCTTTCAATACACTTTCTAGTCTAAGAGCTTGACTTAGAACAGAATGGGTGCCCAAGAGGTTTGGAAATGTTCTACAGAAAACTGTTGTTTCTACCTTGTCTTTGAAGCATCAAATCTGGGAAAAGCACAAAGGCTAACAGTGTTAAGTTTTGGGAACCTGACCTTAAGGAAAGGTCAAGAGACAGTCTATTAGTGCTTCTTGCTCCTCTTCCTCTTTAATCTTTGCTCAGTCTGAAGATGTCCCCTAGGTCTCCCATGTTCCCTCTCCCCCCAGTCACTCCTCCTTCTATTGGACTCCCTCTCCTCCTCCCATAATTGGATTTCTCTACTGCCAGCTCTCCCTGTGTGCTCCCCCTTTCTACTCACCCCCTCTCTGCATAGGTATCTTGCAAAGAAAAGGCTCTCCTTGAGGGACCAAGCCCTCTATGCACTCTCACCCTTGGCAGTCTCATCCACTCTCATCCTTCAGAGATCTCCATGAGGGTTCTTCCCAAATCATTCTCTCTACCTCAGGCTTCTGCCCTGAATTGTCCTCTGAAACATTGTCAACTGGCATCTTAAACAGACTAGACCAAAGGGACCCCAGGATTTTCCTTCCTAAGCCTGCTCTCCTTCCCCTTTCTCCCTCTCCTCCCCAACAACCCCATCTTCTCCCATGGCCATGAAACCCTGAAGTCCTCCTTGTCTCTCACTTCTCTGTCACCCACAATGTCCACTGCCTCTCCCCCAATTTGTCTTCCATTCTCCCTCCCCTACCCCTGAAATCTAGATCAGGGCTTCTTAACCTGGATCCCAGAGGCCCCCAAGAAACCCATGGATAAATTTTAGAGAGTCTTGGAACTTGGGTGGAGGAAAAACAAATAGACTTCATTATACCTAGTCCTAACTGCAGTGGAGTATTTCCTTCCATTTGGAATGCAAAACAACCACTTTATTCTGAGAAGGGGCTCATGGACCTCAGCAGATTAGCCCATGGGCCCAAAAAGGCTCCACCTATGGGCAAAGGCCCTCCCTACTGCTTTCATCTGGCCTCCTGCATTCAGAATCCTCAAATGCCAACTGAGGAGATCTCACAGAGGTAGTAAGCTGGGGCAGGGGATGAGCAGAGAGCCTCAGAGATGCCACTGCCTCAGGGTCAAGGTCAGGAGCACAAAACAGAGCTGGGTTCAGAGAGGGACTGCCCCCAAAGTCTTTCTAAAATAGAGAGAGAGAGAGAGCAAGGGGAGGGAGATACAAGACAAAGCCCTGGTGAGGGCAGCCCATTGACTGAATATAGGCACTAACTCTCTGGGACCCAGATCTTGTCACTGTATCAGGGTTTTTACTGCTATGGGTTCCTAGGTTTTTGAGTCTATTTCCAGCCAAGTCTTTGTCCTGGACAAAACTGGGGGAAAAACAGATACAGGTGCAAATGAGTTGGGTTTTGCCAAACAGGAGGGTCACAAAGTGGCCTCCCTTACCCTAGGGCAGCTCCCAGTCTGAGAGAATACAGAGAGGTGCATGTCTAGTGGGGAACACTCTTTGGCAACTTTGAAATCTTCTCGTAGACAGAGTACCAACTCTGTGCCAGTCATTGGGCTGGGTAGGCCCGGAGGACCAAAAGAGAAGAACAAAACAGTTCTGGCCCTTAGGGAGCTTCTGTTATTCTGGGGAATACAACCTGCCCATGGAGGAGGAAATAGAAAACTTATTACTCACAAGTCTTGAAGGCTTTGAATTTTCCAGTTCCCAAGTGTCCCTTAATCAAAGCACTTAGAAATTCCTTGGGGTTCTAAGGATCTATTTTACTAGGTTACAGATCATCAAGTTTTTGCCAGTTCATTTTCTAGAAGGAGAAAGGGAGGATCTGAGAAATTAAATACTATCCTTGATCTCTTAGACCTCATTGATGCTAGGACCTCAGGGCTAGAACTCAGCTTTTGTGATTCCAGTTCAGTGTTCTGCCTGCCCTTGATAGAGTAGATGGACAGGAATGGAGGAGGAGGGAATGTGATTAGGGGTGATGTACAGCACAATCACCCTATCCCTTCCTACCCTGCACCTGGATGGATGGACCTACTCCAGGACTTCTTGTAGAGTCTAAGGATCCAGTAGGTGCAAGGTCATTTTATGAAGCTCCCAACAGAAAGGCAAGGTAGGTGGATGGGGGAAGTATTATGAGTGCCAGGAAGGAGCCTGGCAGATAAGTAGGGATCTTACCTCAGTCATGTAGGTTCTCTTTCTTTCCAGCAATAGACAAGGGGTTACCCACCTCAACTACAGGCCACCTCTCTTACCCCCTAGCTTTAGATATTTTGAGAGGTCTTTTGACCTGCTTCCACTTTCATTAATAAATAACACTGATGACTTTCGACTTCCGGTTAAGATGGCTGCAGAGTAAGGAGCAGCTGCTCAATCTCTCCTAACTGAAGCATATGTCCCTCAAGGGGACATAAAAACGAATCCAGACGAAAGAAGGAACCCCACAACAGGGTGCAGCATTGAAGGTACACAGAACCGGGGCATTTCCATGCTGTGAAGGAGTGAAACAGCTCTCACAAAACACGAGAGGAAGAAGCCCCTCCACCACTCCCTACACCACGCACAGCGCCAAGGCCAACACACAAGAGTGAAAGCGGAATTGGGGCAACCAGTGAGTCACTGGCAGCCCCAGGGCTTGTACCTGAGAGCTGCAGGACATAGGAACCCAAGTGGCTAAAGAACACGCACGGACTATCCCAAGCATTTGCTCTGGTCAGGACATTGCCCTATGCGCGGAAAAAGATCTCAAATGCAAGGACTTTCCCAAGCATCTGCGTGGGTGAAGGCAGTGCCCTAGGCACAAACAAAGATCTCGAGCTCAGGCTTGGACCTCGAGTGGGGACCCGGTGCAGATCGCGGCTATGGATGCAGCCCCTGAGACTGCTGAAGGAGCCTTGGGCAGAAGGGCAGAATGGGGACTACCAGGAGGCTTGACCCCGAGGACAAGGAAACCAGAGCCCTCGGGAGCTAAGAAAGCGCAGGCAGACCCTGAGTGTGAAGACAAAGCTGAAAAGGGGCGGGGGGATGAGAGCTTGGGCTTGTGAAAGCTACTGATCATTTAGAAACTCTTGCTCTACCTGGGGTGGCCACAGGAGAGAAAGTGCGCTTGGGGGATAATGGCTTCAGTTCAGGATCTTTGTGCAAGTCGAGAACCCCAGAAGAAAAAGATTATCAAGAAAAACTCTGGAACACTCACCAACTTTTACACAGAGAAAATCCAGAAAACAGAGGAGGACAAACAAGTATCCAAACCTTCCCAAAACAATGAAAACTGGTCACAAGTTATTGAAGAGTTCAAAAATGGGATGTGGAGGAAGATGCAAGAGATCTGGCAAGAAAATAACAGTTTAAAAGGCAGAATTTCACAATAGGAAAGTGAGGCAAGTCAACTGAAGACCAGAAATGACCAAATTGAAAAGGAAAACCAGTCCCTAAAGGCTAGAATTGAGCAATTAGAAGCCAATGATCTCTCAAGACAACAAGAACAAATAAAACAAAGTCAAAAGACTGACAAAATAGAAGGAAACATGAAATATCTCGATGAGAAAGTGACAGATCAAGAAAACAGGGTTAGAAGAGACAATTTGAGAATCATTGGTCTTCCAGAAAAAGCAAAAATTAATAGAAACTTGGACTCCATACTTAAAGAAATTATTGAGCAAAATTGCCCTGAAGTCCTACAACAGTAGGGCAATATAGACATTGAAAGGATCCATAGATCACCCTCTACACTGGACCCAGAAAAGTCAATACCCAGGAATATAATAGCCAAATTCAAGAGCTTTCAAGTAAAAGAAAAAACATTACAAGAAGCCAGAAAGAGAAAATTCAAATATCAAGGAGCACCAATCAGGATCACACAGGATCTGGCAGCCTCCACGCTAAAAGACCGCAAGGCTTGGAATACGATATTCGGAAAGGCAAGAGAGCTGGGCCTTCAATCACGGATCAACTACCCATCGAAACTGACTATATACTTCCAGGGGAAAGTATGGACATTCAACAAAATTGAAGATTTCCAAGTTTTTGCACAAAAGAGAACAGGACTAAATGGAAAGTTTGATATCTAACCACAAAAATCAAGGAAAACATGAAAAGGTAAATAAGAAACAGAGGGAAAAGAAAGAAAACTCATAATTTTTTTAAATTTGACTCTTTAATGGCTTAAATAAGATCTAATTATCTGTATTCCTATGTGGAGAAATGCTATGTATAATTCTCTATAGTGAACTCTATTCACTATTATAGTATTCACTATCATAGCAATCAGAAGAATAATTCACAGGGAGAGGGTGGAACACTAAATAATCTAAGATGACATGGGGAATGGGAAAGAGGGGGTAAATAGTAGGGGACACCAAGAGAAACTTGAGTGAATAAGAAAAATAGGATACTCTATTACATACAAAGAGGGCATGGGAAGAAGAGGGGACAAATACTATTATAAGAAGGAGAGGAAGAGAGCATTAAGAGGTAATAATCAAACCTTACTCTCAGTGTAATCAACCCAGAGAGAGAAGAATAGCTATACTATCCATTGGGACAGAAAACTCTTATCTAACCCTTCTG
>NW_025343241.1:0-9149 GCF_016433145.1 Gracilinanus agilis
AAATAGTTTATTTTCTATGAACAAGAGTCTCTTAAGCATTCCTTGTGCCTGGCCCTGAAGGGAAGTTCATCTTCAAGCTTCACTTCACTTATCATTGAAAATACTTTGATAACATCTATCAAAAGTAGGAGAAACAATTTCCAACATTTATTTTCTAGTTCTTTGTCCTTATTTGTGTGCTCACCCTATTTTTACAGTTTGAGGAGCCACAAAGGATGAGGAACCTAAAAATTCTCATTTTAAGGGTCCAACTGTCAACTTGAGCAGTTGGAACCATTATCTCAGCAGGGGATCTGTTGAAGCAGCTAGAGCTGACAGTTTCACTCTGAGGTGTAGTAACAGTGAACTAAACTCTAGGTTGCCAAAATCTTATCTCCCAGTCAACTTTATACAAAGACTCTGCGGTCTTAGAAAATCTGGTGAATTAGCTACATAAAATCACCATGGAATTTTTTCTGTTACCTATGGCTTCTCTCATTTTTACTTTTATACCAGAATATATACATAATTTACTGACCTATGACTTCTGAATGTCACTACTCTCATTAACACTGTTACAATTAATCTCTTATGTCCCTGTGCTACTATTTTTTTTTTCATGTGCTTTTACATGATGAGCAAATCTTTGGTAGTCGTGTTTAACCATTTAAAAGCAAGCATCAAACAAGCTACTGCAAAGAATGATCTAATGTTAAAAGTAAACTATCTAGAGACTAAACTAGACAGAATGCAAGCTCAATATGAGGAATTACTCAAGGCTAAAGGGACAATCTCAGAAACTAAAGAATATGAAGCAACTAAATTAGAGGATGCAACTAAATCAGATAAACCAACTAAATAAGAAATGGAAACTGAAGCATTAGAAAGCAAATCAGCTAATATGTACCCTCTTAGAGAGGTACCCATAGTGAACCCAAAGCATGGTATACAGAATCTCATATGCCACAAAAGGTTTTCACAAGCTGATATTGACAATTTTAAGAAATATACTCCAAAATATGAAGAAGATCCAATGGGAGTTGTAAGGCAGTTCAAGCACTTAATTAAACTTTACAACCCTTCTTATTTGGACTTTGACATCCTTATGGATGAATTATTGACCAAGAGGGGAAAACAGCAGATTATAGATGACACTAATAATAACCCTCTAATTGCTGATTGGCCAACTGAGGACACTGGTTGGGAAGTTAACTCTGTTGCAGGGTACAGAAATTTAACTATAGCCAGGGAGGCAATAATTGAAACCATGAGACAAAATTCCAGACATCCAGGAACCTGGTCCAAATTTGAATGCCTAAAAGCAAGAATTGGGAGTGACTCCCTCCACTTTCCTCAATATAATTATTGATTGTGCAGAAAAATTGATTGGGTTGGATATTTTAACAGATGAAAATATTAATCACATTCGCAGGCAGTTTGTGAAAAATGCATGCCCTGTGATCCGAAACTATTTTCAGAGTAACTGTCCAAATTGGTTTGATATGTGTCTTCATGAAATTCGGAGAATTGCTAACTATGTTTTCAAAGATAAAAAAGATATTCAATCAGAAGAGAAAAATGATATAATTGATAACTTAACCAAAGAAATCAGAGAGCTTAAACAAAAATAATGTCCTGCAGGGAAAAGGGGGGGGTCTGACCTGCTGACCATAATTTGCCCAAGATGAAATGTTCTATCCTGGCTAGGTGACATTATTCCTAATCTGACGAATACAATGAGTAGGATACAATACAATGAAACTTCAAAAGAGTTGCCTTAGAAAAAGACTAACAGATGAGTATTTCCTTTCCTTTGGCCCCTCTTTTTTTTAAACATTTATTAATATTTATTTTTTGAAAAGTTAACATGGTTACATAATTCATGCTCTTACTTTCCCCTTCACCCCCCCCAAATCTCCCCTCCCCCTACCCTTGGGTGATGTGTATTTCCACTGGTTTTGACATGTGTCATTGATTAAGACCTATTTCCAAATTGTTGATAGTTGCATTGATGTGGTAGTTTCGAATCTACATCCCCAATCATGTCCGCCTCAACCCATGTGTTCAAGCAGTTCTTTTTCTTCTGTTTCAACTCCTGCAGTTCTTCCTCTGAATGTGGGTAGCGTTCTTTTCCATAAATCCCTCAGAATGTGGGCAATTTCCTTTGAATGTGGGTAGCGTTCTTTTCCATAAATCCCTCAGAATTCTCCTGGGTCATTGCATTGCTGCCAGTACAGAAGTCCATTACATTTATTTTACAACAGTGTATTGGTCTCTGTGTACAATGTTCTTCTTGCTCTGTTCCTTTCACTCTGCATCAATTCCTGGAGGTCTTTCCAGTTCACATGGAATTCCTCCAGTTTATTATTCCTTTGAGCACAATAGTATTCCATCACCAGCATATACCACAATTTGTTAAGCCATTCCCCAATTGAAGGACATACCCTCCTTTTCCAGTATTTTGCCACCACAAAAAGCGCAGCTATAAATATTTTCATACAAGTCTGTTTATCTATGATCTCTTTGGGGTACAAACCCAACAATGGTATGGCTGGATCAAAGGGCAGGCATTCTTTTATATCCCTTTGAACATAGTTCCAAATTGCCAGCCAGAATGGTTGGATCAGTTCACAATTCCACCAACAATGCATTAATGTCCCAGTTTTGCCACATCCCCTCCAGCATTCATTACTCTCCCTTCTTTCATTTTAGCCAAACTGCTAGGTGTGAGGTGATACTTCAGAGTTGTTTTGATTTGCATTTCTCTAATTATTAGAGATTTAGAGCACTTTCTCATGTGCTTATTGATACTTTTGATTTCTTTATCTGAAAATTGCCTATTCATGTCCCTTGCCCATGTATCATTTGGGGAATGGCTTGATTTTTTTTATACAATTGGTTTATTCCTTGTATATTTGAGATTAGACCCCTGTCGGAATTTTTTTTATAAAGATTTTTTCCCAATTTGTTGTTTCCCTTCTGATTTTGGCTACTTTGTTTTTGTTTGTACAAAACCTTTTTAGTTTGATATAATCAAAATCATTTATTTTACATTTTGTAATTTTCTCTAACTCTTGCTTGGTTTTAAAATCTTTCCTTTCCCAGAGATCTGAGAAGTAAACTACTCTATGTTCACTTAACTTATCTATAGTTTCCCTCTTTATATTCAAGTCATTCACCCATTCTGAATTTATCTTGGTGTAGGGTGTGAGATGTTGATCTAAACCTATTATCTCCTATATTGTTTTCCAAATTTCCCAGCAGTTTTTGTCAAATAGTGGATTTTTGTCCCAAAAGTTGGGCTCTTTGGGTTTATCTTTGGCCCCCTCTTTAAAAAGTTTGCCCATCACTGGTCTAGGGAATGCATGGAAAAGAACAAAAGAATTTTGAAGACAGTATAGTTCGGCTTACCTTTATTATATTTTTTTCCTTTTTTTTTAACCCTTACCATCTGTCTTGGAATCAACATTATGTATTGGTTCTAAGGCAAAAGTGGGGTAAGGGCTAGACAATGGGGGTGAAGTGACTTGCCCAGAGTCACATAGCTAGCAAGTGTAAGAGGCCAGATTTGAACCTAGGACCTCCTGTCTCTAGGCTTGGTTCTCAATCTACTGAGCCATCCAGCTACCCTCCTGTATTTCAACATACTATATATACTATATAGTATATATAGTATGTTGAAATACATTGTGGGAGAAAAAGCTGGAATAAGGTGAATCAAGGTTGTGAAAGATCAAGAATACCTTATGAGGAAGTTTTTATTTGATAAAAATGGAAAGTCAGTGACAATGTTTTCATCTCCTCCATCTCCCTAATTTATGGGCTAATGGTTTGTTGAATAAGTTCTACTATTGACCTTTGATAGTGCAGAATAAGGAGGAAAAAAGATATGAGGAGAAATTCAAGTATGAATAGAGATAAATAATTTTAGGGTAAAAATGTCATTTTCTCATTTGTAAATAAATATTACAAGAGGTAGGATTATACAAAACAACTTTTCTACAGTAGGGAGTAAGCAGGTAGAAAAGAGGAGTTTCAGAAAAAATTAGTTAACAATAATAAAAATGATAACAATAATTTGTCAATAAAATAGTCTTCCCATCATAGTGTGGAGTTGAACTTGGGGTATTAAAGTTTATGCTATACAGAGAAGAAGCTCTTGAAAAATTAAAGCAATCTTCAAAGGCCTAAGGATTATCCAAAGGCCTATTTCTGTCATCCAAAGACAATCCAAATTAAGTTCACCAATGTTCATTAAAAAGATGTGAATGTAGTTTAATGAGTTTTAACTTGTCTCATGTGAGAATTTTATTTTGTTTTGTATTATAGAATTTAATCACCTGTAGTTTATATAGTTTAGTAATATTTTCCCACCTTGTTTATTATGAACTTTGTATGTATTTTGGAATACAAGGGGTGTTTATTATGAACATAATCAAGTATGAACATCTAAATATAAAAAGAACAGAAAAAGTGATCATTTATTAAACTGAACTTTTAAAATATGATGTTTTAAGTAACTATTAAATTTAACATTATAGTAACAAAATTTCCCTGTTGGCCTGTATCTCCTTTTCAATTGAATATGTTTTAATGTTTCATCGACATTCTTTTCTCTCTCTCTTTTTGCATCATTATTATTATCCGAACACTGTTATCTCAAGAGATGTCACCTCTAAAAAAGAGAGACTTCTCTTGGAACAACTGATAATAGACATCTAAAATTCAGTCATTCATACTCCAAACATTTGAAAATATATGACTGATTCTTTGCCATAAACTTTCTGACATAAAATAGAAAGCATGCTTCATCATCAAGCTTCTAAAGTTTTGATTGGTCTTTTCATTGAACAAAATTCTTAAGGTTTTTTAGTTTTTTTTTAAAAATCATTGCATAAATGATCCTCCTAATATGCTCCTTCTGTTCACTTCACTCTGTGATAGTTCATATAAATAGGATTTATATAAATCTATTTCTTTCAAATTTAGTGTACTTCAATTATATTCATTTGATATAATTTATTCAGCAATTCTACAGTTGATGGACAGCCATTTTGGATCTAGTTTTTGCTATAACAAAAATATTATTATAAATACTTTTATTTATTTATTTATTTGGAGGTTTTTTTCCCTCTGTCTTTGACCTTTGGGGGTAAAGAGTAGGCACAATTTGGTGCCTATTAGGGTGAACTTACTGCTTTTCAAAACAGTTAAACAAATTTACAGATCCAATAATAGTGTTTTGTTGTGTGTCCATCCTAATATGGCCATTCCCATTATTACTACTTTCTTTTTCTGCCATTTTTGCTAATGTAATAGATATATGCTGGAACCTTGAAGATGCTTTGTTAACTTATTAGCACTTGATTAATTGCTCATTTTTAATCTGTTGATTGCTTTTACTTTTTTTTGAAAACAACGTATCCATAGCCTTTGATCAGAGCAATTTGCTTTTTATATTCCTACTGAATTAATTTCGCTTGTACAAAAATATTTCAATTTGTGTAATCATAATTGTTAATTTCATCTTTTATGACCATCTCTATCTCAGGTTTGTTCAATAACTCCCTCTCTCATGCCCAGAGTTATAAGAAATATTTGCTTCCATTCTCCTCTCATTTGCTGATGATATGAACTTTTATATTTAGGTCATGTAAAGGGGTGGTAAAATGTTCAACCACTGAAACTCTCAAAATTAATCTTCTAATTTGAAATGGGTTTGTGAGCAATGTTGATGGAAAGGGTATTGATACTGATGAAATGATGTATTCTCAAAGTGAAAAATTGCAGTAATAAATTGCTTTGGGCCCTTACCTCCCCTAGTTGGAGTGAGAAAACACAGATTAGGGAAATAAGCAATTCTAGAGGGAGGGAATTCACCTAGAGAAAAATGTGAGAGAGTTTTGTCCAAACTAAGATCAAAATGGATAAATGTAAAGCAAAAATGAGGTTATATTCAGGAATTCTTAAAACTGGCTGATCTCAAAGGTTAGGCTGGGTATTATGTACTGAATCAAGCTCAGAATTAATACAAAATTTACACAAAGTGATGTCAAGAAAAGATCACAGTTTAGATGCGAAAAAAGTCATAAAATAATAATTAATCATCCTTAAAACATTTTTTAAGAGCAAAGTAGTTCTGGTCCTGGGTAGTTTTAACTAGAATGTGTTTCTCAGTTTACAATATCTTTCCAATACATTATCTAACTTGATCCACATAACTGCTATAAATACTATCAGAAAAAAAAGCAATTCGGACATCATTTGGTTCACTTTCATAGCTAGTAATTCCCAAGATATTTTCATTAGGTCAATAAAATATTGTAGTTGGTTAATCTCTGAAAAAAAGAGACTAGATTTTCTTATAGAGGAAAACAATTAATGAGGACTAGAAAGCACATGGTCTTTCAGTGAAATTTCTAGCTTAATAAAAACATTTAAATTTAACTGAAGTGATCTATATAATTTGGGTATGTGTGTGAGTTAAAAAAATAATAACAATGCCAAAGAGACAACCATCTAGTCATTCTTTTTAAAGGAATGAAGTTAGATTCTGTCAATAACTCTCTTAAGATACTGATGGGTCTGCTTGAAAAAAGATCATAGAATCTAATGAAATGCCATCAACTACAAGTAGTCTTTCCATTTCCTTCCATTTGTTAAAGTCCTTAACCCCACCCCTTTCACTCATACTTGTATATAGTTTGTATTTGGCATTTTCTTTTATGTATATACACTCCACTAGTACAATGTAAGCACCTAGGACAGAGATTGCTTGTGTGTGTGTGTGTGTGTATGTATATGTATGTGTATATGTTTATGTATATATATTTATAAATTATAGTTGAGTTCAAGAAAAACAAAAGGAAAAGTGGGAATAGGAAATGCAAGGAGTAAAGAAAATAAAGTTAACATGTCCAGCAGATTGACAAGAGAAGAAAGTCAAACATATGAATTCTCTTATGAGTGGTTTAATAGAGAAATAAACATTTCTTCTGGTCTGATGGTGAGCCAGATTCAAAAAGTCAATTCATTTTTGGACTCATCATTCAGTCTGACTCTCAGTTAATCAATATGTATTCACTCTTAAGCATTTAACTATGTGCTAAGCCAGAGAGATGTCCTATAGGTGACTTCCAATTATTATCTCTAGCATTTTCAATCTACTCTGATATTTTATAAATCTTAAGTGATGATTTAAATAGGAGTTACTGTTACTATTTTCAGAGTTACCTCACTTGCAAAAGAAATGAACTCTGAAAATAAAAACACTTTCCCCCTGAATCTGATAACCTGTTCCTCATCAGAGATAGGCAAGACAAATTTTTCTTCACTGTTCCAAATGATAAAAAGATAATAAAATGTTGATTGATAATTATATATATATATATTTTTTTTTTTTTTTATATATAATTATATATAATCCAAATGGAATCAAAAAGAATTGGGCATAACTGAAAAATGACCAAAAAGCCTATTAAGAAAACAGTCCTTGGTGAGGATGTTTAACTCTACTATATATCTATTATTATCACCAATTTCTAAATGAAGAGAAAAAGACTGAGACTATATTATTGTTTCTCAACTGAATATCTTTTGACTAAGTTGTGAATTGTTAACAGAGTGCTAGCTTTGGAGTCAGGAATCATGAGTTTGAATCGTATAGCAGACACTTACTACTTACATGAATTTGGATAAGTCTCAACTTCAAAATGACTCATTTACTCCTCTGTATAGAGTACAATGATGATGAAGATGAGGATTCTTTAAGATCCTTAAATTCCCATACAAATGTGAGTTGTTTTGATTAACATTATTAATATTAATATTTTTGTGAAAGTCAGACATTTAGAAACCTTTTTTTATTTTTTTTTAACCCTTGTACTTCGGTGTATTGTCTCATAGGTGGAAGAGTGGTAAGGGTGGGCAATGGGGGTCAAGTGACTTGCCCAGGGTCACACAGCTGAGAAGTGGCTGAGGCCGGGTTTGAACCTAGGACCTCCTGTCTCTAGGCCTGACTCTCACTCCACTGAGCTACCCAGCTGCCCCCTAGAAACCTTTTTTGCTTCGAGGTTAAATTCACTCCATCAGGAAGTCAACAGAATATATCATGAAAAGTCTATTGATCTGACTGTCTGCTCTTCATCAGTGGGATGTACTAGAAAGAGCATAGAGTTTGGAGTGAAAAGACACCTAGATTCCAACCTGAGTAATGACACTTCATAATGATGGTGACTTGTTAAAGTCATTTTCTCTCTTTGATATTTAGTTTTCTAATATGAGACATGAAGATAATACTTTAAATATAACACAGGATTGCTGTGAGAAAAACAGTTTGCATTATATTAATGTATTATGGTTATCCTCTTTTTTGAGGGATCTATGAAATTTTTACTATATTTTCCACATCTAAAATTGCCTCCAATAATAACATCATCTTAGGGATAGTGGATAATTCTGTTCAAAGTGGGTGTTTAATGAGGAAAATTTCAGATAGTCATAAGAATACCTAAATGTCTATTATGAAAAGGGATAAAAAAGCCAGGAAATGGATTTTTAAGTTCTGGAAATTTTAATTATGTAATTCAATTATATAATTATATGAATGGTATTATAATTTTTTATATAAAAGTAAGAATGTGAATCAGACCCTTGCCCCGGGAGATACAGATTTCTCAGTCTCCTGATATCTTGAAACTTACACATACTCCCTGCATTTTCCTTATCAGATTCTCTAGCCTATCTTGGTAGCTTTATAGGAAATTCCAGAATCTGAATATCACTTACAAGATAATTTAAGAATATCCATATACAACAGGAAACCAAAGTAAACTTTGACACAGGAAATAAGATCTTATTAAAACATGCAATGACTATCTAATTATCAAAATGTATTTAGGTAAAAATAATGATAACAATAGTAATAATATATCATTTGTGTTATTTTTTATAAAGATTTTCCAGAGAAATACCTTGCAAAGTCATTAAGGTATGTATATTAATTCTCATTTTTACAAATAAGGAAATCATGTCTCAGACAGAAATCATGGGCTTTGGTAGGAACAGAGGAGCTTATATTGATTTTAAATTTTGTACTTTTATCATTACTTTTATATCACTTTTATTCAGGAAAGAAAGGAAGGATGGAAGGAAGGGATGGAGGGAGAGAG